>NC_083709.1:36232500-36357500 GCF_033118175.1 Dama dama
CAACATTCTGTTTACCTATTCATTAGTTGAAGGACATTTGGATTGTTTCCATTTTTTAGCTTTTATCAATACGTTGCCATGAGTATTTGTGTGAAAGTTTTTGTATGGACTTAATTTTCAATTATTTTGAGTATATAAAGTAGGATGTCTATGTTTTATAGTAAATCTATGTGTAACATTTTGAGAAACTGCCAACATGTTTTCCAAAGTGGCTGTACCATCTTAGAAACCTACAAGCAGTATGAATGTTCCAGCTTCTCCACATCTTCACCAACATTTGTTATTATATTTTTGAGTGTAACTATTCTGAAAGTAAGTTGCTCATTCGTGTCTGACTCTTCACAACTCCATGGACTATACAGTCCATGAAATTCTCCAGGCCAGAATATTGGAGTGGGTAGCCGTTCCCAACTTCAGGGGATCTTCCCAACCCAGGGATCAAACCAAGGTCTCCTGCATTGCAGGCAGATTCTTTACCAGCTGAGACACCAGGGAAGCAGGTATGAAATAGTACCTCACAGTGTTATTTCTTTAATACATTAGCATTTCTCTAATGACTAATGATT
Source organism: Dama dama (assembly GCF_033118175.1). Lineage (NCBI taxonomy): Eukaryota > Metazoa > Chordata > Mammalia > Artiodactyla > Cervidae > Dama > Dama dama. Next base: position 36,233,067 of record NC_083709.1, read on the forward strand.
TTGAGTATCATTTCAAAGGCTTTTTGGCCACTTGTATGTTTTCTCTGAAGAAATATCTGTTCTTATCTTTTGCCCTTATTTTTCACTGGGTTGTGTGTGTTTTAATATTTTCTTTTGTTCTGTAATTTGTCTTTTCACTTATTTGATAGTGTCCTTTGAAGCATAAAAGGTTTTAATTTTTATGAAATCCAATTATTTTTTCTTTTGTCGTTTGTGCTTTTTGTGTTGTATCTAAGAAACTATTGCCAAAATCTAAGATCACAAAGGTTTGGGCCTATCTTTTCCTCTAAGAGATTTATAGTTTGAATTGTTACATTTATGTCTTTGGTCCATTTTGAACAAATGTTTGTATATGTGTAATACCAGTTTACCATAAATCTAAGAGCTCTTTCCTGGATTCTCAGTTGTATTTCATTGATCTGTATGTTTTGCCAGTTCCACACTGTCTTGATTATTGTAGCTTTGTAGTAAGTTTTGAAATCTAGATTTTGAGTCCTCCTTCTTTATTTTCAAAATTGTCTTGACCCTTCTGGATCTCTTGCAATTCCATAAGAGTTTTAGAATCAGCTTGTCAATTTCTGCCAAAAAAAAATCTTGGCTTAATTTATATGACTACCTGACAGTTTCTGACCCAGTGGACAGGACATAACTGAAGATGTCCCCAAGCAGGATTGATCATTGGAGCCAGCCAGTTGCAGCCTCATGTTCCAGGTTCAGTCCTGGGTAGAGCAGACCCTCAGCATAAATAAAAGAACAAAAGCAGGCTTCTGTCCCTAGAGGGGGAAGAAAGCTAAGACGATCTGGGGAAGATGTAAAGGTCAGAGCCAAGAAATACAAAGCTTGAGACCTGGAGATCTGCTATAAGAAAGAGTTAGTATATACAGCAGGTAACCACAGCCAAGAGCACTACATGCCAGCCACGGTGCTATGTAAGTATTCAATACCCAGCAGAGATTACTACTGTTAATTACTTTGTTATAGAATCATTGATATAAATGGAAGTCATGTTGACAGTTCGGCCCTTCCACCAAAGGCAATTTAGCCTGAAATAGTTATAATCAATATCTGAGAAGGACTTTCCAGTTTATGACACCCAGTCACATTTACAATCTCATCTAATACTCCCAACAAATTGCATGGTAGCTGTTATCTATGGGTCAATTTACAAACGTTCACTGAATTTCCTAATGACTATTTTAGACACTGGGGATAAAATGATGACTAAAGGAATTTCTGAATTTCTTTCAGAAATCAACAATAACAGAGATGCAAACATAGAGTCTGATAATTATATGTGTCAACTAGAATTAAAAGTGACACTAATGAATATTGGAGTCAAGCACTCATAGGAATACAGAGGAAGAAACTCCTAGTCTGACTGTGAACATTTGCTCAATGTCACAAGGAGTAAAGAGAGGGATAAAAACTAAACCTAGATATGACAATAATATAACCTATCATATTAGCCAAATTTCTCTAAAGAAATGGAATCAATCATATTATCTGTCTATCTGTTTATCTACCTGCAGTATGATTAAAAAGAACTGGCCCATATAACTATGGAGACTGAGAAGACTTATCATCTGCCATCCACAAGCTGAAGATCCAGGGAAGCAAAGAGGTGTTGTTCAAAGACCTGAGAGCCAGAGAGCTGATGATAGATTCCAGTCTCTGAAAGCCTGAGAATCAGGAGCAGAAGACAGATATCCTTGCTCAACAGTCAGGTTGAGAGAGCTAATTCTTCCTTCCTCCACTCTGTTCTATTCAGTCCCTCAGTGGGTTAGATGGTGCCCACCTACAATATGGAGATCTTTACTCAATCTACTGTTTCAAATGCTATTGTTTTCACCACAAACACACCCAGAAATAATGTTTAACCAGTTATCTGTATAGCCCATGATCTAGTCACATTGACACATCTATCACACCTATGTTTAAAGTCCCAGAAAGAGGCAACCCCATGTGAAAAGAGGTAGGAGTAGGAAAATAGAGAAGTTCCTCTACCACTTGTGTACTATTGCCTGTAGTAGCTTTATTTCCTTTCCTCTCTTTCTGTGTTTTAATAATTCTATTTGAGTCTTACTTTCGCTTGAAGTTGTGACAGTAAACTCAGAAAATAAATGAAAATCTTCCTTGACAATCTGTATTAACCTAATATCTGAGGAATGAGGACTTCTTGGCATTAGAATTTGTAGCAGTCCTTCCACCTTACATTTACCTTCCCAAGCTTTTTTTGGAGAGTATTACACATATTGGGCTTCCCAGGAGGCTCAGTGGTAACGAATTTGCCTGCTAATGCACGAGACACAGGAGGCACAGGTTCAGTTGCTGGGTTGGAAAGATGATCCCTTGGCGGAGGAAATGGCTACCCACTCCAGTATTCTTCCCTGGAAAAATCTCATGGACAGAGGAGTCTGGCGGGCTATAAGTTCATGGGGTCACAAAGGGTCGGACATAACTATATCACTGAGCACACAATAAGCATATTAGACAATGAGATCACATCATAAATGTGAATCTTCACTTTATCATCACTGGACCTTTTTTCTCCTCGTGATATTTAACATGAAGCAGCCAGATAAAGTTTCTTTCAATATGCTACAATAAAAGATGAACTCAAACTGAATATTTAGAAATAGTTCATAAATTTGATGGAACAATTTCTGCTTTTTCCAAACTTCATTACTTTCCTTTATTTCATTGCAGTTATTTTTAACGACAAAGTGAAGTCGTTCAGTCATGTCCGACTCTTTGCGACCCCATGGACTGTAGCCTACCAGGCTCCTCTGTCCATGGGATCCTCCAGGCAAGAATACTGGAGTGGGATGCCATTTCCTTCTCCAGGGGATCTTCACAACCCAGTGATCAAACATAGGTCTCTCACATTGCAGACAGATGCTTTACCCTCTGAACCACCAGAGAAGCCCCAAGTAACTACTTATTGAATGTCATTAAATCAGGCACTGTTGGCTATTCCCAACAACTGTTCCCATCTTTGTTTATAGTATACTCCAAGATAGCAACACATGGGGAAGATGGGCTCTTTTGTCAGTCCCAAGAGTACAGCCTGATGGATCTATACATTGTTGAGATTTAGACTCTCAGGCATAATAACCTCTGTCCCTCTTGCTAATGATAAGTTTATGGGTGGGCATGTAAACCTGTTCAGATTTGAGGTGAAGGAAAAGTTTGATATGGAGACTCCCAGTAAGAATTTTACTTTATTGTGAAAAGAGAAAAACAAGGAGACCTCCTTTTGCCCTGAACAAGATTATGTGAGGATGTAGGGTCTTGAGCGGCAAAAGCCATCTTGCAACCACTGGCAATAAGCCCAAGGATAAACAGCCAACATATGAGAGTGACAGAGTTGAGATAAATAAGTAACCTGACATTGTTAAACAGTTGTTCCTGGAATCATCCACCCATATACATTTGGAATCATCTACCCATGCTGGACTTCCCATAAAACTTCTTGTTTTGTGGGATAATAATGCTGAAGATAGAATTGGTTAAGTTTCTTATAAAGTAGAGCCAAATGAAAATTAACTTATTTACTCATGAAAGGACAACTGTATGTTTTTGCCATTTTCTCAATTTCTTTTTAGGAAGGATTCATAAATATTTTTTAAATTTTAAAATCCCGGGGCTCGGGGAGCAGAGGGCGGGTGTCAGATCTAATTGCTTTGTGACCTTAGACATGCCTCTCTACCACTCTGGATTTCAGTGCCCTCACCATCAAAGAAGGAACTTGGACAAAAATAATCTTTAAGTCTCTTATAGCTCTCTAAGAGTTGGACTGTGAAGAAAGCTGAGCGTTGAAAAATTGATGCTTTTGAACTGTGGTTTGGAGAAGACTCTTGAGAGTCCCTTGGACTGCAAGGAGATCCAACCAGTCCATCCTAAAGGAGATCAGTCCTGGGTGTTCATTGGAAGGACTGATGCTGAAGCTGAAATTCCAATACTTTGGCCACCTCATGCGAAGAGTTGACTCATTGGAAAAGACCCTGATGCTTGGAGGGATTGGGGGCAGGAGGAGAAGAGGATGATAGAGGATGAGATGGCTGGGTGGCATCACCGACTCGATGGGCATGAGTTTGAGTAAACTCCGGAAGTTTGTGATGGACAGGGAGGCCTGGCGTGCTGCGATTCATGGGGTCACAGAGAGGCAGACACAACTGAGTGACTGAACTGAACTGAACTGAATTTCAAGAAACTGGAATCAGAGAACTAAGAACAGAAATATAATCTATTATAACCAAAAAAGTTATATGGGGCTTCGCTGGTTGGTCAGCGGTAAAGAATCCACCTGTAATGCAGGATACATGAGCTCGATCCCTGATCTGGGAATATCCCATATGTTGCAGAACAACTAAGCCCATATGCCACGACTACTGAACCTGTGCTCCAGAGCCTGGGAGCTCCAACTACTGAGCCCACATGCTGCAACTACTGAGCAACTACAACATGTGCCCTCGAGCCTGTGCACTGCAACAAGAGAAGTTACTGAACTGAGAAGCCTACACACTGCAACTAGAGAATAACCTCCACTCACAACTAGAGAAAAAGCCCACACAGCAACAAAGACCCAGAACAGTCAATAAAAAAAATATAATTAAAAAAGTTATTCATTGGTGCACATGCTTGTATACGTATGTGTATTTTCATATATTGTCTTAATGATAAATTGTTCTATGTGTAAAACTGTAACAAAGTGTATTGTTCTTCAGCACATCTATAAATTCATGAGCAAACATGCCCCAGGCTCTCAGGAAATAATTTCAACAGGGAGGAGCCTTGTCCACACCAAGTTAATAGTTGCTATGAGGGAAATTACCCTGATGCAGTAATAACCTAAGAAGTACTTTAGCAGGCAAACTCTCGTGGATGTTAGGAACAGAGAGGCTCACAGACCAAATTAAGATGCTCAAACCCCATATTTTATTAAGTCAATTTAAGAGACACAATGAGAAGAAAGAGATGGGGAAGGTTAATACCCTTAGGGTAGAGTGCAGGCTTCCACTTAGGATGTAGAAAGATGGAAAGAGCATTTTCTCCACTTTTACAACAAGAACAAAAAATGGATACTGTACAAAAACCACTTCTTTTTTTTTTTTTTTTTTTTACAAAAACCACTTCTTGAATGCTCTAGAAAGCTAAGGCTATAGGACAACCAGATGATCTAGAATCTAACCAAAACCACCAGGTACATCCAAGAAGAGATTAGTTACAAGACTTGCTTAACCTTGGGCAGACGTGAGATGCCATACAAACTGGTGAGAAGAGTACTTTAACTAAAATTGTGTACTAAACTGCCAACAGCTGAGTATGGAATGAAATAAAATTACATAATCCAGAGGAGCCACCAACACAAAGTGAGTTTGCACAGGCTTGCAGATTTTTTTTCTAAGGCTATCACTCAGCCCCTACAACGAAGACTGGAGGTAGGAGAGACAAAGTGCCGAACTGATAGAAGAGAATAGCAGCCACTGCTTGATAGACCCAAAGCCCAACCTAATTCCTTCACCTTTGAGAAATAAAAGCCTTCTTTAGTCACTGGGAGAAAGCTAACAAAGCCTGTCACCCACAGGGTACCCATGCAGCTGTAAGAAGGGAAGAAACACACAAGCAAACAAATTTCTGCCCTTAGGAGAGAGGGCAGGAAAATGTTCTGGTGCTTTAGAGTTCCCACACCACTGGGGGTGAGGCAAGACTGCTGAGAAGTTCCCATCCCTGTGACTCAGAAAAGCAGCCCCTAAGATTGAAATGGAATCGGAGCACCCAAACCCACCAGCAGGCTAGCATGCTCTGAGCAGCAAATAACTGCTAAGGGAAAGGCAACAGCGTGGAGGGCATCCTCTCTCTTAGGGGTGGGCACTAGGAAAAGACCTAAAGCTGAGGATGGAGAAGGTATTAAGAAAAACTCTCCAGTAAACCAGTCTCAGCCTAAGCTCAAGATAAGATGGAAGAATTGGAAACTCTACTAAAGGTGTGCTGAAGGTAACCATAGAAATAATAAAATTCAAGCGCAGCTCAACTCCTAACTAATTATCTCAACACCCCACACTAAAGGGCTAACAAAAGAAGAGGCATGGCCAATTTCAGGCATGAGTGATATTGTCCTACCTATGATGTTCAGCTTTCAATCAAAACACTACAAAAAACAAGCAAAAAAACAACACTCTGTTAAAAGGCAGAGAAGTCAGTAAATGCAGATATGACCCAGATGTTGGAACTGTTGAAAAAGTAATTTACAATAACTACAATTAACATTTTAAAGGCTCTAGTGGAAAGGTAGACAATATACATAGACAAAAGGGAGATTTCAGCATAAAGATAGAAACCATGAGGAAAAAAAAATCAAATGAAAGAATTACTAGAAATGAAAACCAAAATAACAGAGATGAAGAATTCCTTGGACAAACTTACCATTAGATTTAAAACTTCCAAGAAAGGAATGTGTGAACTTGAAGATAGGAAAATAGAAATTAAAATACAAAGAGGAAAAAAATTGAAAAAAGTATAGAATATTCATGAGCTATGAGGTCAATATCAAACGGCATAACACCACTATTTGTAATTGAAATCCCAATTTCAATTTCAAGAGTATGGGAAAAAGAGACAAAAGAAATATTTAAAGATATAATGGTGGAGAGTTTTCCAACATAAATGAAATATCAAGCCATAGATTCAAGAACCTCAGAGAACATCAAACTAGATAAATATACCACACACACACACACACACACACACACACACACATCATATTCAAACTACTGAAATCCGGAGATTAAGAGAAAGTCTCGAGCTCAGAAAAAGGAGAAAAAAATTACATGAAAATTACAGTACAGCACATTTCTGATCAGAAACTATGAAAGCCAGAAGGCAATGGAGCAACACATTTAAAGTTTTGAAAGGATGGAAAAACTATACTATATGCATCCTGTATTATGACATTCACCTGTTTTGTCTTCCCACCACATCCGCTTTCTCCACTGATGGTGTAGCTTGAAGGACCAGCATTGGTTAAGCAGAGGAACGCAGAGATAAAAGGTGACTAGAGTCAACACATGCTTATGAGATCCAAGGAAAAGAATATAGCATACTATCTAGACTGCTAAATGACATTTTTGGGCAGAACACAGGGCCAGAATGATATCACCAATGAGTGATTAACTTAATACTGAGAACTTCAATATTGGGTACTCAGTATTGAATATCGAACATTGAATGTCAAGTACTTTATGTGCCTCATGACTACATAGTATATCATGAATATTTTGTGCTTTTTTGGTTCCTTTAGCTCTTTATACATATATATAATGTACACATGACACTCTTGGTTCTATTGTTGTTGTTGTTGTTGTTTGGTTCCATTGTATTTACCATATTTTCCAACATCTATCTTAAATATGTCCTATATTAATTAACTTACTGTCTATGCTTAACATTGTATTAATTTTATCTATATCTAACAAACCACACCTTATGAGTTTCATCTACCTCATTTGTTTCACTTATCCTCTATAACAGAATAAATGCATGCATGCTCAGTCACTTCAGTCATGTCTGACTCTTTGCAACCCTATGACTATAGCCTGCCAAGCTCCTCTGTCCATGGGATTCTCCAGGCAAGAATACTGGAGTGGGTTGCCATTCCCTTCTCCAGGGAATCTTCCCAACCCAGGGATCGAACCTATGTCTTCTGTGTTGCAGGTGGACTCTTTACCACTGAGCCACTGAGGAAGCCCCAAAAGAATGAATATTGTCAAGTAATACAGCAAACCAAGATTACTTACTTAGGGCTTACTTTTGAGAAAAACTGAAAAACCCTCAACCAAAGGAGACCAATTCTCTGTATTCTTAGGTGCTGACAATGACACTTTAGAGTCACTTTCATCTCCATTACCATCAAGTGCCAGGATCAAATTGTGGGGTCTGGAGCAAGATGATTCAAGTCACCTCATTAAAAAAAAAAAAAATCTTGGAGAAGGAAATGGCAACCCACTCCAGTATTCTTGCCTGGAAAAGTCCATGGACGGAGGAGTCTGGTGGGCTGAAGTCCATGGGATTACATGACTGAGCATGTGTGCACGAGGGTGGAGGGAAATGGGTTGGTAGCAATAAAGTGGTAGAACTAAAAAAAAAAAAAAAAAAAAATCTTTCATCAATAACTTACCCCTTTGGTAAAATCTGAAACATCTCTGTCCCTAACCTTGCTGTTGCCTCATGTATCTCATACTTTAGATATAGACCTTGGCTTTAAAACCTAATTGTTTCTGTTTCCAGCTTATGTGTGCTCTTCTGTCATCTCATTTGTGCTCCTAACATTCCCACGGTTATATAACTACTCCTGCTACAGATCCTGGCCCTTGTGTACGTTTCTACTTCTCAGTAATAACTTTGACCAAACCTTATACCCTAGCCTACTGTCAGCAAACGTATTGTTAACCCACCATTGTTTTATCCATAGCAGACAAAATGAAGTAAATATTTTTTTATTTACAATGGAGATCAGAATTGTGCTTAGAATATTAAGAATACGTAACATCACATTCCAGGTGGCCCATCAGAAACAATCAAAGCAGGCAGTTAAGATGAAGCCTAATTGCCAACTTGAGTCTCTTCATTCACAGTGGATTATTCAGACATGAATTAGCTTATCCTAATTTAATATGGCATAGCCCTAGACTTCCCCAGGTTATGCCTCAGCTTAACAATTGGCATACTGGTGACTCATTGAGAGCTGTTAAGACACTCTTAATAAACATTCACGTTGATGAATGTTGCAATGACCATCATGTTCAGAAATCTGCTATAGTTCCCTCAATTCATCTGGCACTTTTAATGTCTCCATCTTGTCCATGTTGTTCTTTTTGCCTGGAATACCCTTTCTGTCTCAGCTAGATAGATCTTCATAATGTGAAAATCTGATCATATGCTTCAGTTGCTTAAAAACTTTCACTGGCTTCCTGTTGGTTAAAGGATGAAGTCTGTACCACCCAGCATGGCACACCTCTGACCTACCTCTTCAATCATCTCACACTAGAAGCTTTCCTCCCTTACATCCTGCACCGCATCCATGCCAAACCATCTTCAGTTTCCCAGTCATCATTCTATACTATTGCATAAAATTGCTTCTGCATCATAAAATGTCCTAGTAGCACCACCTGACTGGTGAATGCCTACTGATAAATTTCAAGACTCAGTTTATGAATTACCTTCTCTTTGAAGACTTTCATGATCTGAAAAATAACTAGTGTAAATGATCTCTCCATGTGTTTCTTGGGAGACAAATCTTCCTGGGTCTCTCAGATTTCTGTTCCTCTTGCCAGTAAAATGACTCTTTTGTTTCATACTATCTTTTAAAGGATGTTTGCATAAACAGCCTTGGAAGACAATAGTGTCTTCATCCAGAGCAAAGGGCAGGTTCATTTACTATCCAGTCTAATCAAGATAATGTCTCGCTCCAGGTCAAACCTGGGCAGCCAGGTTTACTGACTTCTATTAAAAAAAAAAAAAAAGAGGTCCCTTAGGCTTGGGGTTCCTCTCCTGTAATGCAACCCAATTCATGTTTAGGCATCACCCACCCCTATCTGTATTACCTGGTAGGAACTGGCACTTAGGGAATGAGCAGAAATGTTGATACTCTAGCTACCACTATTGTCAAGAGAAATATGTTCTTTTGTCCCTGATTGGGCTTCCCTGGTGGCTCAGCTGGTAATGAATCCTCCTGCAATGTGGGAGACCTGGGTTCGATCCCTGGGTTGGGAAGTTCCCCTGAAGAAGGGAACGGCTACCCACTCCAGTATTCTGGCCTGGAGAGTTCCATGGACTATTCTATGGGGTCCCAAAGAGTCACATACGACTGAGCAAGCTTTATTTTTTTTTGTCCCTGATCAAGGAGTCTCCTGTCTTCTGCAAACATTCATGAAATTGTGGCAGGATAATTTATTATATTACATCTAAAATCTCAGACCTTTCACAGTTCTTGACAGGGCTGTTCTTGAACTCTACAACATTTCTAGCGGAAAACACAAGAAGAGGAGACATATACATCACATCATAATTAGAGTAGTTTCAAATAATTTGTGGCCATATCTTAATATCTCCAGAATGTGTTAGAAAACTACAAATAGTTGATTTTTTAAATTATTTTATTTATTTTTAACTGCACTGAGTCTTTGCTGCCACATGCAGTCTTTTCTGTAGTTGTGGCGAGCAGGGGATACTCTAGTTGCAATGCATGGGCTTCTCATTGTGGTGGCTTCTCTTGTTGCGGAACATGGGTTCCAAGACACAGGGACTTCAGTAGTTGCCACATGTGGGCTTAGCAGTGGCGACTTGAGGGCTCTAGAGCACAGGCTCAGTAGCTGTGGCACAGGGGCTTAGTTGCTCCATGGCATATGGGATCTTCCCAGACCAGGGATTGAACTCGTGTCCCCTGAATTGGCAGGCAGATTCTTAACCACTAGACCACCAGGGAATCCGCAAATAGTTCATTATTATCAGAGGGTAAAATGCTACAGGAGGATGCAAGTAGGCAAGGCCATCTTAGGGAGGGCATTTTGTGTGTGTGCTGTGCTGCACGCGGGATCTTAGTTCCCTGACCAGGGATCAAACCCATGCTCCCTGCATTAAGCCTAGAGTCTTAACCACTCAACATCAAAGGAAGGCCCTGAAGGGCATTTTAGACCTTGAAACTCCTTAAAATCAAGGTTAGATTTTGCTCTGTGTGAGATAACACTAATTGTCAACATCAATATAGGCAAGAATTGTTTAAGAATTTTAAGCAGTAATAAAATAACAAAGTATTTATGTAAAAGGAAAAAAAAAATGGAAAAGACCCTGATGCTGAGAAAGATTGAAGGCCAAAGTAGAAGGGGGCGGCAAAGGATGAGATGGTTAGATAGCATCACTGACTTGATTGACATGAATTTGAGCAAACTCTAGGAGATAGTGAAGGACAGAGGAGCCTGGTGTGCTGCAGTCTGTGGGGTTACAAAGAGTCAGACACAACTTAGCGACTGAACAACAACAACAACAACAGATAGCAGTAAAATTATCCCAAGATTCTAAAAAAAATACAGGCACATGGCAAGCTTTGGAGTGGATATTTTTTATTGGAAGTAATCAAAAGTACAATTGGAGATGTCTTTAAAAATAAAGGTAATTTATTGGTTCACAACAAAATTCCCCAAGGGAGACTTTAAACATGGCTTGACCCTGTTTCTTATCCTTAGGGCTCTGGCTTCATTTTTCTGTGACCCTCTGAACTCTCCTTTCCTCTCTGTATTTGCCTCATCCTCAGGTTACATTCCCTGGTAGAGCAAATATATCTGTAACAACTCTAGATTTCATATCTGCATACCATACCATCTAGAGGCGGAGATAACACCCTTATCCTAACATTCCAAGCAAAACTTAAGATTCACTCTAATTGGCAGACTTAGGTCAAATGTCACATCGGGACCAACCTGTGTGTCAAAGGAGATGGACTAGTCTAGGTCACATGCGTCATCTTTAGAGTCACATGGATTTTAAAGTGGAAATAAGAGGCTTAATGAAAGGGGAAAGTGGGAAATGAATGTTGATGAGTAAACAGCAAGAGTACAAATTAGAGCCAATTAATGTTTGCTGGATAGACACGTGATTTCCAACATTAATGATACTTGTAACCTACTACAATCTCCTAAAACATATGTGAAGGAGGTAGATTAGGCTATAAAATGAGAAGCAAAGAAATCAATAAAGATGATACTGCACCAGAAGTGAAGAAGAGATAGAAGTTAGAAGAATAGATAGAACGTGAGTAAATATGACACTTTGAGCTTGTCCTGATTTGAAGCAGTAATTAAGAAGTTCTGGTGCATACTCATGCCCTCCTAAAATTTTTAAACTTCCCCAGGACCTTAGCTGTTCCTCCAACACAACCATGCAGATCATTCCTATCCCTCATCTGGTTAACCTTCTTTTAAAAAATAAGATAAAAACCATCTCCTCCCAGGTCACCGACAACTGGGTTGGTGAAAGCTTGGCAAATTTAGTGGGCATTTTATAGACCTATTTCTATAGGACTGGCTGCTTATCTGAAAATCCTTAAAATGACTACAAATGACTACTCTATGCCCCAGATGTTTGCAGCAACACTTTATTCTTATTCCTACAGCCTTGCCTTTTTTATTCCAGTTTCTTTATCCTGCCCCAGAACCTTAACTATGAGTACTTTTAGAGACCTCTCCTGGTAGTCCTGTCTTTCTGACTCTAGACCAGCACTGCTCAATACAGAAGCCACTAACATTTGTGGCTATTGAGCTTTTAAAACTTGCTAGTTCAAACTGAGATGTATTATAAGGAAAAAAAATCCACTCCAAATGTCAAAAACTTAGTACAAAAAAAGAAAGTAAAATATCTCATTAGCTTTTTAAATATTGAATATATATTGAAACACTAACATTTGGACATTGGACTAAAGAAACTATATTATCAAGAATAATTTCAACTGTTCCTCTTTAATTTTTAATGTCACGGATTTTCATTTTAAAAATTTCAGATTCCGTATGTAGCTTGCATTATATCTATTTCTTTTTTTTTTTATATATCTATTTCTATTGGACAGTGCTATTCTAGACACTTTCCCTGGGTGACCTCAGTATCATAACCTCCCTCAAAACTATATGAATATAATTTCTCTTCTTCTCCAACCCTCAGATTCATATATGCACCTGCTGGCTTGGTATTTCCATATGGCTAATAGTTATTAACAACAGATATTTATTTACTGCCTTCTATGTGCCAGGCACCATTCTACATAATTTATATGTGTTAATGCACTTAGAATCCATAACAATTCTAAAAGGTAGGTAGTGTGATGATTCTCTATTTTTATAGATGAGGAAACTGAAGCATAGGGAAGGTTAGCAATGTTTCTTAATTGGTGACTCTCAGACGTAAATACGGACAGCTGCCTCCAGAACTCATTCTTTCCCTAAACATTACGCTGCATGTATACCCTCCAGGCATCCCTCAAAACCTCTAACTCCCCCTTTTCAGAGCTGAACTCACCAACATGGAGCCATGTAATTTCTCTTTGTACCTCCGGATTCACTCTTGCTCTAAGAGAACAAGTTTCTTGCCCTCCGCTTCCATTTATATTTGGGGTTGGCCAATGAGAGATCCCAGCAGAAGGAAAGCCCAGAATGGGCTACTCACAGTGTGCTGTTCTCTCCCTTCGCCTCCCTGAATGGCTGAAACAGGTTGACTGCTTCCCTGTTCCTTGACTGAGGTCAGAGTTGCTGTCTGGCTGCCTTCTCCACCCAGCCCTGTCTCCGGGATTCCAGTAGCCGTTCCCTCTAAGTCTAGGGTTGACAACAGCTTTCCTTCCTTTATTCCGCTGTCACTAGTCCCAGGTAGCTGCCTTATTCGTTATAGCTTTTTTTCTCTTTTTTTCTCTAGATTTATGGCATTATCATTGACATACATTAATTTATGTTTAAGATGTACATCATAATGGCTTGACTTAGGTATATTGTGAAATGATTACCACAATAAGTTTAGTTAGTATCCATCCTCTCACATAGAAACAATAAAAAGAGAAGGGAGTAAAAAAGAAAAAAATATTTCCCCTGTGTGAGAATTCTTAGGATTTACTCTCTCAACAACTCTTGTGCTTATATCAGATGGCAGTGTTAACTATAGATATCATGCTGTACATTACCTCCCAAATACTTATTTATCTTGTAAATGGAAGTCTGTACCCTTTTGACCACCTTCCTCGGATTCCTCCTCCCCCAACCTTGCCTCTGAAAACCACAAATCTGACCTCTATTTCTATGAGTTTGGTGGGGGGGGGGGTTTGTTTTAGATTCACATGTGAGATCATACTTATTTGTGAGTATTTCTGTCTTTCTCTGTCTGACTTATTTCATTTAGCATGATGTGTTCCATATCCATCCATGTTGTTGCAAGTGGCAGGGTTTTCTCATTCTTTTATAGCTGAATAATGTTCCATTGTGTATATATGTACCACAACTTCTTTACCCACTCATCCACTGATGGACACTTAGGCTGTTTGCATGTCTTGGCTATTGTAAATAATGCTGCTACAGACATGGTTGGGGGTGCTGATAACTTTTTGAGTTAGTATTTTCATTTCCTTTGGATATCTTCTCAGAAGTGGAATTGCTGGATCGTACGGTAATTCTATTTTTAATTTTCTGAGGCTCCTCCGTACTCCTCATGGTTTCTATACCCTTCCAGCATCTTTGTAAATAACTTAGGTATTAAACTCTCTTCCAGTTGCACAGCCTGAGCATTATTCCTGTTTCTTATGGAGACCTTGACCAAGACATGTATGTTCCTTTTTCTGTATTCATTAACCCAGTTTGTGGGACCAAAAATAACCTCGTCACCTAAGCTAAAATCTGGGAGTCAAGTTCCATTTTGTCCTCTCCTCATGCTTTCCCTGACCCCCAAATCTAACCTTTGCTAAGTCTTGCTAAGTTTGCCTCCTAATGGTACCATCTTCTTTGTGACCTCACCATCTCTCCCTCTATTGAGGCACCAGCCCCCAATGAGTCCTACTCAAACCAACATCCAGTAACACAGCCACAGTGAACTCGCTAAAATAAAAATCTCAGCAGGACTCTCCCTGGTTTAAGAACTCTCCCTTCCATACCTCCACACCTCCAACAAACCCTGCTTCCTCTCCAAGATCAATCCCCTTAGTCTCTGCCTGACAATTTAGGCTCTAAAAGCAGTAGACTGCTTGTGTACCAAGCTCACACCACCAACACACTGTTTTCTCATCTTTCCACGTGGCTTCTACTCACCATCTGCACCATCAAACCTTCTGCCAGCCTAGCCATCACCTACTCATCCTACGCCACTCTGTTTGGGGGATAACCAAAGACTTCCAAATAACATCCCTTCTCACGTACATTCTCATGGGTTTTTTTATTCTGGGTTTACTATCCTTCAGTGCCATGTGCACGCTTCTCTGTTGCACTTGCCACAGTGTCTTTTCATTATGTCTTAGTATGTCCTTTCCCCTGAAGGGTGGCAGAATATGCCACCCTACAAAATGACACCTTTGCCTAAGGATTATTTTGAGTTAGAAGCATTTGGAAAACAGCAGGTGTTAAGAAAGGTACTCTGAGGCTTCCCAGGTGGCTCAGTGGTGAAGAGGCCACCTGCCAATGCAGGAGACACAGGTTCGATCCCTGGTCCCAGAAGATCCTACATGCCACAGAGCAGCTGAGCCTGTGCCCCACATCTATTGAGCCTGTGCCCTAGAACCTGCCACTACTGAGACCATGTATTGCAACTACTGAAGCCTGCACACCCTAGAGCCCACGTTCCACAATAAGAAGCTACCACAATGAGAAACTCATACACTGAAACGAGAAAGTAGTCTCCATGCTGCAACTAGACAAAAGCCTATGCAGCAACAAAGACCCAGCACAAGCAAAATTAATTAATTAGCTAAAATTATATATAAAACGAAAGGCACTCTGACCTATCTTTTTCCTGCTGAAAGGAGAAAATAAAACCCCCATGTGAATGATGCCCTCCCTACACCAGGAAGAAAGAAATATCCTTATCACAATACATGGGGAGTTCAGGCAGAAAGAATTCCACACAAACAGACCCTCTTTATTTTATTTTTTTTTTCATTTATTTTTATTAGTTGGAGGCTAATTACTTTACAATATTGTAGTGGTTTTTGCCATACATTGACATGAATCAGCCACAGACTTACATGTCTTCCCCATCCCGATCCCCCCTCCCGCCTCCCTCCCCATCCCATCCCTCTGGGTCTTCCCAGTGCACCAGCCCTGAGCACTTGTCTCATGCATCCAACCTGGGCTGGTGATCTGTTTCACCCTTGATAGTATACTTGTTTCAATGCTATTCTCTCTGAACATCCCACCCTCGCCTTCTCCCACTGAGTCCGAAAGTCTGTTCTGTACATCTGTGTCTCTTTTTCTGTTTTACATATTGGGTTATTGTTACCATCTTTTTAAATTCCATATATATGCGTTAGTATACTGTATTGGTCTTTATCTTTCTGGCTTACTTCACTCTGTATAATGGGCTCCAGTTTCATCCATCTCATTAGAACTGATTCAAATGAATTCTTTTTAATGGCTGAGTAATATTCCATGGTGTATATGTACCACAGTTTCCTTATCCATTCGTCTGCTGATGGGCATCTAGGTTGCTTCCATGTCCTGGCAATTATAAACAGTGCTGCGATGAACATTGGGGTGCACGTGTCTCTTTCAGATCTGGTTTCCTTGGTGTGTATGCCCAGGAGTGTGATTGCTGGGTCATATGTCAGTTCTATTTCCAGTTTTATAAGGAATCTCCACACTGTTCTCCATAGTGGCTGTACTAGTTTGCATTTTCACCAACAGTGTAAGAGGGTTCCCTTTTCTCCACACCCTCTTCAGCATTTATTGCTTGTAGACTTTTGGATAGCAGCCATCCTGACTGGCATGTAATGGTACATCGTTGTGGTTTTGATTTGCATTTCTCTGATAATGAGTGACGTTGAGCATCTTTTCATGTGTTTGTTAGCCATCTGTATGTCTTCTTTGGAGAAATGTCTGCTTAGTTCTTTGGCCCATTTTTTGATTGGCAGACCCTCTTTAAATAACTCATTTTCCTTTAGTCCCATATAATTTACTTTCCCATAACTTGCTTCTCTTTTTTAACCTAACATATAGGTTCTTAAGTTCTGCCCCTTTTTTGCATCTCTATTTCTTCACAAGAACTTCCATGTCATTTAAAATTTATATTACATCAGATAAAACCATACTTTGAAAAGATACTTGCACCCCAATGTTCATTGCAGCGCTACTTACAATAGCATAGACGCAACGTAAGTGTCCATCAACAGAGGAATGGATAAAGATGTGAGATATATATATATACACATATATGTATAATGGAATATTATGCAGCCATAAAGAATGAAATAATGTCATTTGTGGCAACACTGATGGACCTAAAGATTATCATACCAAGTGAAGTAAGTCAGACAGAGAAAGACAAATATCATATGATATTGCTCATATGTGGAATATAAAAAAGGGTACAAGTGAACTTATTTACAAGACAGAAATAGAGTTACAGATGTAGAAAATAAACTTATGATTACTAGTGGATAAGTGGAGGGGAAGGATATATTGGGAGGTTGGGATTGACATAGATACACTGCTGCTGCTGCTGCTGCTAAGTCGCTTCAGTAGTGTCCGACTCTGTGCGACCCCATAGATGGCAGCCCACCAGGCTCCGCCATCCCTGGGATTCTCCAGGCAAGAAGACTGGAGTGGGTTGCCATTTCCTTCTCCAATGCATGAAAGTGAAAAGTGAAAGTGAAGTTGCTCAGTTGTGTCCGACTCTGCAAGACCCCATGGACTGCAGCCTACCAGGCTCCTCTGTCCATGGGAGTTTCCAGGCAAGAGTGCTAGAGTGGGGTGCCATTGCCTTCTCCGATACACACACTACTATATATAAAATAGATAACTAATAAGGACCTACTGTATAACACAGGGAACTCAGTACTCTGTAATGACCTATATGGGAAAAGAATCTAAAAATGAGTGTGCACATGTATATGTATAACCGATTCACTTTGCTGTACAGTGGAAATTAACATATCATTGTAAATCAACTATTGTTGTTTTACTTTATTACATTTACATTTGATAATATCCCATGCGATTATTGACTTAAATAAAACACTTGAATGACTTGGGAATAACTTATAGTAATTATACACCTATGCAAGCTCTTGTTCCACAGGCAGTGTGCCTTGAGTAAATTTGATAACAAAATCTTTAAAATCTTTCTCAGACTTCCCAGATAGGCATCACTAAAAGAGCCAACCCTGTGCTCACCAGGGATATTTATCTTTGGTTACCTCAAGCTAAGTTTGTCACTGCTATGTTCCTGGAGCTATAGCATGACCAGGAGACAGGACTGGATTCACGAGCTCATGACTTACATAGTCTTCGAACCCCCACTTTGAAGGGACTTCCACCTCTGTTATGCTCTGCTATTGCTGTCTTGAAATTCATAATAACTTTTGAACATGGTGCCTTAGATCTTATTTTGCACTGGGCCTCACAAGTTACTTATCACTAGCTAGACTTGATGGGTGATAGGAATTAACAAGCATAATTTGGGAAGGAGAACATATTTAATCCTCTATACATTCTTTTCACACAATCAGGCCAACTACACTCCAGAAAGCAAAAATATTTCCATTCCTCACCTTTGTTATTTTCCTCACTTGGACCATTTTTATGAAGATGACTAGGTCATGTATACACTGCTATATTCAAAATGGATAACCAACAAGGACCTATTGTATAGCACATGGAACCATACTCAATGTTATGCGCCAGCCTAGATGTGAGGGGAGTTTGGGGGAGAATGGGTACATGTATATGTATGACTGAGTCCCTTTGTTGTCCACCTGCAACTACTGCAACATTGTTAATTGGCTATACTTCAATACAAATTTAAAAGTTTAAAGTCTAAAAAAAAGAACATCCTAAAAAAGTAAGAGATGGATCAGGAAAAGGAATGATCAATTGAAATTATTTTTTATAGTCGAAAAATAATACTAATTTGGAAGGAATAATGCAGCTAGTGATTTTTTGCTATGGACCATGACATGTTTTTGGATTCCATTTAAAAAGTAATATAAACCTAAGCCGCTATAGAAACTTCCAGAGGAATATCTGCATAGATTGTTATCTTTTTAGTACTTAAATTTTGGTGAAGACTTAAATTTACATAAATTTTAGGAAGGGCTTTTTCCAGAAATTGGATGTTGATGAACTTATTGATTTGAAAGTGAGAAATGTGGTGATTCTTAGCCCTGCTCTACTCTGGGAGGCAGTAGAACCTAGTGTGAAGACCAAGGTCTTGAGGAAATATGGATTTCTGTTCTGAATTTCCTTGTGGCCATCCCTCCAAGGACTCTGAATCTCAGCTTCCACAGCTTTAAAACTTCACCTCATGGGGTTGTTGTGATGATTAACAGAGATAGCGCATGTAAAATGTTAGATGAATTGCGGGGTTTCAGTCAGCTGCTATTGTTGTTGTTATTATTATCATTATCATTATTCCTCTCTCCTCTTCTAATAGAAGTCCTATCTAAAAAGACCTAGTCAAAATAAATAAATAAATAAATAAAAATAAAAAGACCTAGTCTTTCTGTGAGTTTGGATAAAGTATTTAGCATTTTGGCACTACAATACCCCCATTTGTGAAGTGGTTGTTAACCTAGTCCAGCCCCTGGCATAACAGGCCTTCAACAATACCATGTAAGTTGAAGTTCAGAGTTAACAAGAGTGTGAATATGTGACACACTCTAGGAAATGTACATACAGCTACCCCCACATAACCCTTATCTCAATTTTATTTGAAAAAAAATTTAAGAGATTAATTTCCCTGGCCATGTATAAGAAATAGCAACTAAAGTATACAGCATTTTCAGTTTTCAAAGTACTTTTAGGTATAATCACATTTGATGAGGTCATGCAGCTGGTAAATGACAGAGTCTGGAATCCTGACTCCAAATTATGTAATCTCTCTTCTTCATCACCTGTTTATTCTATTAAACATTTGGAGATGAACTGTGGTGCTGTCTTCGGGAAAATTACTTGTGTAAGATTGCTTTCAATAGACAGGAAAACACACTATAGTCAAGAGTTGTTCAGTGCTTGGAAACTAAGCTCTCCTCTTCCCCCAACTGGTATTCATGTGTCATAATGTTGTCAAATTGGAGAAAACAGGATCCAGATTGTGGATACAGGGGGCTGTGTGTGTGTGTGTGTGTGTGTGATTCAATTGTATCCAACTCTTTGTGACCCCATGGACTGTACCCACCAGGCTTCTCCATCCATGGAAACTTCCCAGGCAAGAATACTGGAGTGGGTTGCCATTTCCTTCTCCAGGGGATCTTCCCAACCCAGGGATCAATCCTGTGTCTCCTGAATTAGCAGGTAGATTCTTTATCACCAGCACCACCTGGGAAGCCTATCAATAGGGGCTTACTGGAGATAAATTCATTTGTAATCCCGGTTCTATCTAAAAATCACCCCTGAGCGACTTCCCCAGTGGCTAAGACTCAGTGTTCTCCCAATGCAAGGGGTCTGGGTTTGATCCGTGGTCAGGGAACTAGATCCCACATGCTGCAGCCAAAGACCCTTCACGCTGCAACAAAAATTGAACCCATGTGCCACAACTAAGACCCAGTGCAGCCAAATAGATACATAAATAAAAATCACTGCTGAATTTATGCAGTGATTGGTTTGAATCTCTAATTTCAGAAAAGACTACTATGTCCCTATCAAGCACCAGATGAAAGCAACCACCTCACATTAAAACCCTTGCTTTCTTGTAAACTGTCCTCAGTAGCAGACAGCACTTTGGAAGATTTGTCAAATCTCGCAGATGTCCCATCTTCCGGCTCCGGTCTCAGTGTACTTGGCCTCAGTCCACAACTTGGTGTGGAATCCTGTGCTCCAGTCCAAACGCACCTTGTTTAGGTTCAGCGACCTTGGGGCCAGGCAGACGGGGCCAGGAACCTCTGACAGAGCTGCCCTCCTCTAGCTGCTTACTCTTTCCTGTGGATAATGGCCTGCTCCTCTCACACCCTTCCTGCCTCCTACAGGGCCCACTGTGAGTGGCTCACACTCCAAGACAACACTCCACATTATTTTCTTGCTGGTTGGCTTGGGGAAACTGAACTCCTCCCTTCCAGCCACTAGACTATGAGAAATGACTGAGTTCCTGTCACAGGCTTAGTTATAACTCCTCAGCTTATATGTTCAGCATTGGTACAATTTGAATAATGGTGACAATAAACACAAAGCAGTCATGTGAGAACCATTGCTACGTATGTTATAAAATCTTTCTATTTTATCTTTTAAACTCTACAGTCCTCTAGAAGTTTCCACATGGGAATTTTTTTTTTTTTTTTTTTTTTTTTTTTTAGTTAGAGAAATAGAATTTTTACTTCCTCTGGTAGAAACGGAACAAGAAAGACATTTTACTTTCCTTTTTTTCCCTTGCTGCCAGCAAGCTCAGAGATACTATGAGAACAATGGCCACTCTGGTAGTTAGAATATTTATTGCCTTCCTCCTTTCCTTTGTTCTCGATTTCCATTTTATCATCTTTTATTTGGTTCAAGTACTTTTTGAGAAAGGTAAAGATAAACAATTACAGACATATGCAATGAAGGCTGAGAGTTTTCCAAAGGCTTTCAAATACACTATCGAAAAGAGAAGGGTCCCAAATATTTTGCAATTATTCTTGGAAAATAACCTGGCGGATGAAGTCTTCCTCATCCCCAAATCCATGACCTGACTTATGGGTCTCGAATTTCAGGGAGCACCAGTTTCCCTTGGAAGTCTTGTTAAAACACAGGCTGCTAGATCCCAAACCCAGAATTTTGATTCAGTAGGTTTGGGGTGCGGTTTGAATATTTGCATTTCTATCAAGCTCCCAAGTGATATTGATGCTGCCAGATGAGGTGTTCAAAATTTGAGAACTATTGACTTGAAGGAAGCTTTCCTCTCATTAGAGAGGCACATAAGTAAAGAAGATATTGGTATACTCAAACACATGGGCAAAGTAAAGGAAAAGAGAAGGGGTAACATGATATTGGGGAAAACAAAGGTCAAAGAAGATGGGGAAGTCAGAAACCTGGAGCTGCCCAAATGGCTTTGAAAAAAGAAATGAGGCTGGACCTAAGCCTGTGATGGAAGCCAGGTGTGAAAGGCAGATCAAGAACTAGGGTAGATTTGAACAAGATCAGGAAGCAGAAATGTTTACAGTGGGTCTTGTAAATGGTGCCCACAGAATGCACCATGCGTAGAGTTCAGTCAACATTTGTTGAGTAAATGAACAGTGAAGATATTTGATTGGTGGAAACAATGATTTCTTCTAGGGAACAGTGATGATAAGAAAGATGTGACCAAGACAGGACTGAATAGTCATGAGTTTTGAATGTGATTTCAAGTTTTTAAACAAATGAGAATTCATTGAAATTTTTGGTTGTATACTGACTTGAGTGAAGAATATTTTTTAACATCTTTGTATGAGAGCCGACTCATTGTATAAAATCCTGATGATGGGAAAGATTGAAGGCAAAAGGAGAAGGTGGCAGCACAGGATGAGATGGCTAGATAGCATCACCAACTCAATGGACATGAATTTGAGCAAACTCTGGGAGATAGAGAAGGACGGGGAAGCCTGGTGTGCTATAATCCATGGGGTCACAAAGAGTTGGACACAACTTAGTAGTTGAACAACAACAACAATTATATATATTTAATATTATTGATTTTCTGTGACTTACTGCCCATAAAATCAACACAAATTAAGAGATTTCAAAGAAGCCATTAAATGGAATTGGTAAAAGCCTGGTATACAAGGAGAAGAAGAGAAAGCCAATGTAAGTCCATGTTTTCAAGCCTGGGTGAAAAGGCTTTGTCCCAGGCTGTCAGGGAGGTGTGCATTGGTCAGGCAGAACCACCCTTCTGGATAGGCTAGCTCCAATTAGTCCAGAAGCCAGTGTTTCCACAGCCTTCCCTAGAAGGCTGTGGAATTAGAACTTACGAGCCCAATTCTATGGCAACACTGGCAGGCCCCAGCTGGCAGTGTGGAGATGGCAACAGCAGAGTCCTCTATCACCACACCCTGGGGGCAAGTCCTGCCAAGAGGTAGAAGGGTCAGGCCAGGGCTAGAGCCCAGGCAAGCAACCAGCTCCCACTTGACTCTGAGTGTAGTTGGAGGTGAACCAGCAGAGGACATTGCTCTCATAACCCAGGCCAGCAAGCATGTCAGGGGAGCACTGAAGTCCAGAGGTAAGAATACAAGCGGGCCTTCTGGTAACGAGAGAAAACTTGAGGACATTTACAGTGGATGAGAGTGGACAATTCCCTCAAGTTCAGAGAAGAGGTAAAAGAGACAGGAGCACAAGGGCTAGAAAAAGTCTTCTTTTGTTTTGTTTATTGCTGTCTTATTTTTTTAATACTTATTTTTACTTTTGAGCCAGGTCTTAGTTGCAGCATATGGGAACCCGTTCCCTGACCACAGATCGAACCTGGACCCCCTGCATTGGAAATGCAGAGTCTTAGCCACTGGACCATGAGGGAAGTCCTGAGAAAGTTTTCTGAGAACAGTATGATTTGGCAAACTGGTGGCTCTAGGGAAAAGCAAAAGGGTTCATCAGAACAAGAGGATGATGATTGTGCATTGTAACTAAAAGTAAATTGGAAGGAAATGGATTCCTTAGAAGGTGCGCGAGCGAAACAAAGAAAAAATGGTTATTCCATATATCTTTGAGTTGAAGGTGATTTAGTCCACCTAACTGTGTCTGTTTTCTGTGTGCTACTGAATCAGAACCAGCAGTTTGTTTAAATAGATGTATTTACACAATAGATCTGTTGTAAAGAGCTTCCCAGTGTTCCCAATTTTGGGCCAGTTTGGAGAAGATACAAAGGACTCTGGGTGGATACCTTGATTCAGGAAACTGTGTGGTCTTTCTGCTGCCAAGGCAGAGAAGCACTTTTAAAAAAAAATCAGAAAGTAAGTAGAAGGTCCAAGGGATACACGCTGTGGTCATGAGTTGTATGATATAAATGAAAGATAGGATTCTGAAAAATCTATCAAATTCAAACATGGGGGATATGTGGAAAGATGTTTATTTAGGTCTCTTGTCCATTTTTTGATTGTGTTGTTTGTTTGTAGTGACATGGATGGATCTAGGGTCTGTCATACAGAGTGAAGTAAGTCAGAAAGATAAACGTCACATACTAACGCATATATATGGAATCTAGAAAAAATGGTACTGACAAACCTATTTGCAGGGGAGCAATAGCTAGCTAGTGGGAAGCTGCTGTATATCACAGAGAACTCAGTGGTCTGTGATGATGGAGACAAGTGGGATGGGGCGTGGTGGAGCCTCAAGAGGGAGGGGATGTACGTATCCATATTGTTGGTTCACTTCATTGTACAGCAGAAATTAACACAACATTGTAAAGCAATTATAATCCAATTAAAAAAACAACAACAACTAAAGAAGAAGATGGGGATCTAGGAAGTAGCAAGGAAACTGTATCATGAAGTCTGAGGTAATTTAGCAGTAGGATCTTGAGGAGACAATCCGACAATACAGAATTCACATTTTGAAGGAGCCCTGATGGGGCTTCCCTTGTGGTCCAGTGGTTAAGAACCCGCCAGGCAATGCAGGGGACACAGGGTCAATCCCTGGTTCAGGAAGATCCCACACGCCTCAAGGCAGCTATGCCCATGCTCTAGTGCCCAAGAGCCGCAACTATTGAGCCCATGTGCTGCAACCTTTGGACGCCCTCCGACCCTACAGCGCGTGCTCCTCAACAAGAGAAGCCACCACAATGAGAGGTCCATGCACCACAATGAGAGTGTAGACCCCGCTCTCCTCAATTGGAGACAGTGCTCTCGCAGCAACCAAGAACCAGTACAGCCAAAAGTAAACACAGAAAAATTCAGAAAAGAAAAGAGCCTGAGGGTAAAGAGGACCAATTTGCCACTTATTCCAACATATTTGAGGAAAGTGCCAGAGCGCCTACTATGTGCTAACACAGTGTGAGTAGTTTTACAGTCATATTTTTATTTAATCATAATGAATTCAACATAAGGCAGGCTTATCATCACCATTCAGGGGAAAGGTAGTAACACTCTGAAAAGTTAAATATCTTGTTCAGGTTTCTAATCCAAGTCTATTCCTTCTGTGATCCACGCAGTCCTGACACCACAGAATATTCTTGTGTTCCCATCTATGTTCCTTAAAGTCAGGTTAGAGGAGATAGCCTGTCTGACTCCCCTTCTACAGCTGTGTGGCTGAAGGAACACCAAGGTGATTGTAAGAAAGGAAGGATACTATCCATCACACTTCCTTCCCTGGCAAAAGGATGCAGTTCTTTTCCCACTGGAATAAAAGTAGGAATTAAACAAATGCAAGGGTCACAGTTTTGTTTCTCTTCTATATTAGGAAATATGGGGAAAACAAAAGCAGACTTTGAACTCTCACCACGTTCTGTAAAGACATATTACTTTAAAGTTAGAATGAATCAGCCGGAGAGAGGTCATTCTTAGCTTTCCTGAAGCTGTTTTCTCAAGCATACTCCCAAATATTAGATCCTGAAAAAAAGGGTTTATGATGTCCAAAGTAAACCAGCCAGAGGCAAGAGTAGCACTCAAATGTCTTTTTCATCGTTACTACTTTTCCTCCTACTTCTCAGCATGTAAACCTAACTGCCAATCCACTAGCTGGTTGTGACAAGCAATTCAACAGCTTCAATAAATGTAAGGACATCAATATCACCAAAGGATTAAAATCTCTAATCATGGCCCAAAGGAGCAAGGTATCACAATGAAATTCTGAAAATAATACAAGTTTCATGTCTTAAAATATATTTTTAGAATATACCTCCACAGTACAATAGAAAATCCCATGGATGGAGGAGCCTGGTAGGCTGCGGTCCATGGACTCGCTAAGAGTCAGACAGGACTGAGCGACTTCACTTTCACTTCTCACTTTCACACACTGGAGAGGGAAATGGCAACCCACTCCAGTGTTCTTGCCTGGAGAATCCCAGGGACGGAGGAGCCTGGTGGGCTGCCCTCTATGGGGTCGCACAGAGTCGGACACGACTGAAGTGACTTAGCAGCAGCAGCAGGTGTATAAATTTATGTGTGCACACAAACTATATTTCCATTCTAATATAGAACTGGTGGTCTATAAAAGTGCTACAGAGACTTCCCTGGTGGTCCAGTGGTTAAGAATCCACCTGCCAATGCAGAGGACACAGGTTCGATCCCTGATCTGGGAAGATTCCATACTCTGCAGCCTATGTGCTGCAACTACTGAACAGGTGTGCCTAGAGCTTGTTCTCTGCAACAAGAGAGGCCATCGCAATGAGAAAGTGCACCGCAACCGAACAGTATCTCCCCCCACACCACAACTAGAGAAAGCCCGCGTGCAGCAACGTAGAGCCGGTGTAGCCAAAAATAAATAAATAAAATATTCTTTAAAAAATAAAATTAAAAAGTGCTACAAAATAAGGTTAGTTTGCAAATCTCAGAGGCAGTGATAGTGATCAGGAGGGAAAGAAAGAGTCTCCATCAGGTTGGAGTCTCTATAATCTTTAGGAGCAGAAAGAAGGTGTGCGGAGGGCGCGGCAGCCTTGGTGGTGTTGGCGGCCGAAGCTCAGCCTGCCCTGTATTCATCCTCCTTGAACAGGACCAGAATGACAGGTCTGATGCTTTGGTTCTCTGCCCAGGTGTGCAAGTGGTGCCAGTCACATTCAATCACAGCCAGAAAGAGCATCTTGATTGTGAGCATGTTGTACTGAGTCAGAGGAGGCCCTGGCCAGGCACAGAGCTTTGGAAGACGCAGAGTTCCAGGTACTATTTTAGAGATAACGCAAAATATCCTTAAGATCCAAAGGAAAAAGTCTGCCTTGTGATTAATCCAGACATAGAATGAAACTGGAATTGATGCACTTGAATTGCAAGTGGTTTTTTTTTTCATAGTGATAAATCCCAACAATATGCTTTGCCCTTCAGTCTTCGCACGGGTAGATGATAATATGGGAAACTGGATTGTTTAATTGATCTTATGACTTCTTGAAACATTATCATTTCCTTAAAGGAAAAAATAAAAGGAAACCAACATTCTGGAGACCATTCCATCACTAGCAGTGTTGATGTTGAAAGAAACTGAGTCTTCCTAAAATAGGTACTTGTTCATTCAAAAATATTTCTCCTCTTTTAAGTTTTTTTGGCAATTAAAAAGAAAAAAAGTGATAACCCATATTAAAATGATTAAGTAGGAGGATGTTTGCTGATATAGAGACAATGCTTCAGAACTGAATAAATGTAAGAGTGAAACTTTTGCTCATTATAGAAGAGTATCATGATGTTCTCACTTTAAAAATATATTCTGGAAATGAACTTTTAAAAATATATTCTTTAAGTCCTCAAGAATGTATGACAATGAAGAAAAAATAATTACCTTTTCAACTTGAGAGAAGGGAAACTGTTGGAACAATTTAGGCAGTACCTATCCAATAATAAAAAAAGGTTTCTTGGACCACAGTTCATTCTCTAAACCTCCAAAAGCCTATCATTTATCATTAATTTTGAAATAAAACAGGAAATACCTGTACTAAGAGAACCTTTGAAAACAAGCAGAATAATTGGCAAGGAATATTTTGGGAGGCACTGACAATAATGTAATGCCTGGATTAGGTCTTTCAAAAAAACATGAAGTTGTAGCTGGGAGGCATATGTAGCTTAAGATTCAGCATTCCAGTGCTAAGCACTGTAACTCAGTTTTCTTGATATTCTGACATATCATTTAACAAAAAGCACATGGAAGATCTTCCCAGAACCCAAATGCACAGTTCCTCTGTGAATCAAACTTTGACTGCTTAGCAGAGCTCTTAGATACAAATGGCATAGTGATATTAAAGTCTTGTTGTGCTAGGTATTTTTTTATAGTGAGGAAAAATACTTTTGCAAGATATTGCATAGTTATATATGTTCATGTTTGTATGTATATATATGTGTGTGTGTGTGTGTGTGTGTGTGTAGTGTGCTGGTATGTCTACTCTGCCTCATTCAAAAATGGATGGCTGAACTTATTTATCTTTTAATCTGTCTTCCTCTTCTAATTGCTAATATCAATCTTTGGGATACAGAATTCTGTAGGATTATCATTCGGATATCCATCTAAGTTGGCTGCACTTTCTTTTCCCCCAATAGACCCTGGGTTTTCCTAGCTCTGCTCGGGCTGTGCTGTTAACTTAGAATTGTCCCTTTGGACTCCACTCTAAGTTTGCTAAAATGGTACATCCTCTCCTGATATCTGCAGCTAGATACAATATCCTTCATTAATTTTTGTCTATTACCTTGATTTACCTTGAATTAAGCTTATTAACCACTACTTTTCTCTAATTTTCCCTTTTCTCATATCCCCATAAACACTAGGTAGTATGTGTTTTAAAGGAAAATAGTTTCTTTTGATCTATCTAACACTGCTTAGCACAGTGACTTTGTACATCAGGGACACCCAAAAATGTTTGATGAGTTAGAGTAAATTTTCCTGAATTGAATTGCTGGACTTGCATTCACTGGAATGAGCAACTTCAGTGGTTTTTTGGATCTTTTTAATACAGAAATCATTTTTTTAAGTATTTAAGTTTTCTCTTCTTTTCTTCCCTACTAATTATTACATCCCCTTCCTTCCTTCCTTTCTTCCTTCCATCTTTCTTCCAACACTAATTGAATGGCAGTTATCTGGCAGTTACAAGACACAAAGAGAAATAAGAAAATCTGGATCAAATACTTGATGTAATAGTTCTGACAAAGCCATAAATCATATTCTAAATTAAGACAAAGATGTTCCAATGTATTTATCTTAACAAAAACATTTAAAAACATTACCCCAAAAATGTTAAGTAGTAAAAATTTAAATTCATTCCAAGTTTTTTCTTTAACCAGTTTCTTTTCCTGCCAACAATTTTTCCAGCAGACAAAAACTTTTTCGTAATATGGCAATGGCTTAATCCTAAATTATAAATTCATAATCAGATTGAGAGTGGTAGTTTTATATTACCCTCACCCCAACCCCACTGCCCCAGTGCCTAACATTGAAAAGGCAAATTGCTTAATCATTTCAAACTGCCTCAAAGGTCAAAGGGGAGCTACTCTGTCAATTGCTCACAAATATTTATTGAATACCTACTGCATGCCAGGCAATGTTCTAGTTGCTAAATTTAACAAAAGAAAGGAAAAAAAAATCATTTCAACCCAAATGAAAACTAGTTCTAATTTTAAAAGATATTGACTTATTTCGTGTCAGTGGAGAACCAGATAAGACCCATGTCAAGGTTACCAGGTAAAATACAGAACACATGGTTAAACTTGAATTTCAGATAAACAACAAATAAAATTTTAGTATAACCATGTTGCATGCAATATATTGAAAAACTAATTGTTGTTTAACTAAAATTCAGATTTAACGAGATGTCCTGGATTTTCACTTGCTAAATCTGGCAACCTTGGTGAGAAAGGACTGGCTACATTGCTGCCTCCCTTTTGAAGAGGCCGGGTGGGGCTGGCAGACTGATACACGGGACAGACAGCCCAAGTCAGCAGGCTGGCACATGGAGGTGGGGGATTTAAGTATGTGCCACTGTGTAGTGAGGATAGAGCGCTGAGAAGGAAGAACTCACTACTTTGCATAATAAAATTATAAATTACTAGGGGGCTGACACTGAGCAAGGAAAAGGAAAAGAAGTGGGATATGGTAGTAGGAAACCTGAGCTCATGACAGAAATGTTCAGTTTTAGTTGTTCATGCCCCTGCGGTGACTATTCTTCATCTTTCAAATCTAAGCCAAGTCTGCTGCAAATACACATGGATGTATATGTAAATACAGGAATCGAGAAAGTTTTACACAGTAATGCTCACTTCAGTCTTCAGGACTTGTTTTATACAGTAATGCTCACTTTAGGGCTTTAACTAGTTCTTTGTGGTTCCAGCCATATCGCTTTATGATGAAAATAAGTGAAGTAAGCTAAACTAGTGATTTTCAGGTTAGTTCTACTTTGCCCCGGGCCCAGCTATGGCTATAGAATTCCCCCTCATCTGGAGTTAGCTAGAATAGCTCTTTATCCAAATGGTAAGGAGTCTGTGTTGGTTTTTGCCCAGAGTCCTAGTGCCATCCCAAATATTTGCAATAAGTACCCAGAAGAAGGCTGCCCTTTCCTTCCTAGAAGCCAATGAAGCTCTGCCAAACTTCATGCCTGTGGCTCTGACTTCAGAGGCATGTAGAAATTGTTTTCTACTGACTGTTCCAAGGGCTAAAGCCCGTGCCTGAAGGTTCCATGGCATTATTAGACGACAGATACCTAAATACCAGGGGCTTCCCAGGTGGTGTTCATGGTAAAGAGCCTGCCTGCCAATGCAGAAGACTTAAGAGACACGGGTTCAATCCCTGAGTCAGGAAGATCCCCTGGAAGAGGGCACAGCAGCCCACTCCAGTATTCTTGCTTGGAGAATCCC
This sequence comes from Dama dama, assembly GCF_033118175.1. Lineage (NCBI taxonomy): Eukaryota > Metazoa > Chordata > Mammalia > Artiodactyla > Cervidae > Dama > Dama dama. The sequence continues at coordinate 36,263,206 of NC_083709.1, forward strand.
ATGGACAGAGGAGCCTGGCGGGCTACAGTCCATAGGGTCACAAAAGGACATGACTGAAGTGACTTAGCACACGCACACCTAAATACCATCACAGAAACATCAGCTACACCTCACAGAACAAAGACACACAGATCACTGGGACAGAATAGAGAGCTCTGAAGTAAACCCACACACCTGTGGTCAGTTAATCTTTGACAAAAGGGGCAAAAATAGGCAATGGAGAAAAGACAATCTCTCTTCAACAAGTGGTGTTGGGAAAGCTGTACATGTAAATCAGCGAAATTAAAACACTCCCTTACACCATATACGAAAATAAACTCAAAATTGTTTAAAGACCTTAATATAAGACATAACACCATAAAATCCCTTTAAGAAAACATATGCAAAATATTCTTTGACCTAATTGTAGTGACATTTTCTTAAATCAGTCTCTCAGTACAAAAGAAATAAAAGTAAAAATAAACAAAACAAGTGAGACCTAATAAAAAACTTAAAAAGTTTTACATAGCAAAGGAAACCACCAACTAAATGGAAAGACAAGCTATGCACTGGGAGAAAATATTTGTAAACTTTGCAACTGACAAGTGGCTAATTTCCAAAATATAAAAACAGCTCACAGGGCTTCCCTGGTGGCTGAGTGGTAAAGAATCTGCCTGCCAATACAGGAGATATGGGTTCAATCCCTGGGTCAGAAGATCCCTTGGAGAAGGAAATGGCAATCCATTCCAGTATTCTTGCCTAGGAGATCCCATGGACAGAAGGAACCTGGCGGGCTACAGTCCATGGGGTCGTAAAAGAGTTGGACATGACTTAGTGACTAAACAACAACAAACAGCTCATACAACTCAATAATAAAGAAACAAACCACACAATTGAAAAACGGACAGAAAACTTCAATACACATGTCTCCAGAGAAGACATACAGATGGCCAACAGGCCCATGAAAAGATGTTCCACATCACTAATTATTAGAGAAATGCAGATCACAATCAGAATGAGCACAGAGGAAATATATTCAGTATTTTGTAATATCTATAAGGGAAACGAATCTGAAAAAATACACATACACACATATATCTGAATCACTTTGCTATACACCTGAAACTAACACAACATTGTAAACAGAAAATACTTCAATTTAAAAACATACCATGAGGTAAAACCTCACACCGGTCAGTATGGCTATCATTAAAATGTCTAAAACTAACAAACGCTAGCAAGGATGTAGAGAAAAGGGAACCCTCCTACAGTGTTGTTTTTGGTAATAGTGTTTTGTGTGCTCCGCTGTGTCCAACTCTCTGCGACCCCATAGACGGTAGCCCACCAGGCTCTTCTGCCCATGGGATTTCCCAGGCAAGAATATGGGATTGGGTTTCCATTTCCTTCTCCAGGAGGTCTTCCTGACCGAAGGATCGAAACTGCATCTCTGGAGCCTCCCACCTCGTCAGGCAGATTCTTTACTGCTGTGCCACCACACTGTTGGTAGGAATTTAAACTGGTGCAGCCACTATGGGAAATAGTATGGAGGGTCCTTAAAAAACTAAAAATCGAGGTACCATATCATCCAGCAATCCCTGCACTGTGCATATTATCTGAAAAAGATGAAAACTCTAATTCAAAAAGATATATGCACTCCAGTGTTCATAGCAAAACTATTTGTAATAGTCAAGACATGGAAACAACCCAAGTGACCCTTGATAGAAGATTAGATTAAGAAGATGTGATTATATATGTATGTATGTGTGTGTGTATATATATACATACACACACACACACAATGGAATAATACTCAGCCATAAAAAGAATGAAATATTTCCATTTGCAGCAACATGGGTGGACCTAGAGAATATCATACCAAGTTAAGTAAGTCAGAGAAAGACTAATATTATATGATACATCTTACATGTGGAATCTAAAAAATGATACAAATGAATTTATATACAAAACAGAGTCACAGACACAGATAACAAACTTACAATTACCAAAACAGAAAGGGCAGGGAGGAATAAATTTGGACTATGGGATTAATAGATAAAAACTACTAGACATAAAATAGAAAAGCAAGAATGATTTACTGTATAGCACAGGAAACTATATTTAATATCTTATAGTAATCTACAATGGAAAATAATCTGAAAGGTTTATACATAACTGAATCACTTTGCTGCACACCTAAAACTATACTATACTAAATCAAGGTCTTCCCTGGTGGCTCAGATGGTAAAGAATCTGCCTGCAGTGCAGGAGACCTGGGTTTGATCCCTGGGTTGGGAAGAGCCCCTGGAGAAGGGAATACCTACTCCAGTATTTTTGTCTGGAGAATCCCATGGACAGAAGAACTTTGCAGACTACAGTCCATGGGGTTGCAAAGAGCTGGACACAACTGAATGATTAATACTACTACTACTAAATGAACTATACTTCAGTTTTTAAAAATGAAACAAATAAAAAGATCAGCTATACTTTCCTGGGCTTTTTGATCAGGGCTCTCAGTTACATGGAGTTTTTCCATCCCTTTGGGTCTTAGGGAGTCTGTATCCCAGCTGGCTTCAGGTTGGATGTCCAGCCAACCCAGACTCCTCTTTTGTGGCTGGACTTGTCTGGAGAGGCTTGGATACAACCTTCATCCACACTGAGAATTCTCATTCTCTCTCAGCCACAATTCTGAAGTCTTGCCTTTACTCTGTTCCTTGTCAGTCTGGAAAAATGAAGTGAAAGTCGCTCAGTCATGTCCAACTCTGGACTATAGCCTGCTAGGCTCCTCTCTCCATAGAATTCTCCAGGCCAGTATACTGGAGTGGGTAGCCATTCCTTGGATTCTTTACCATCTGAGCCAATAGGGAAGCCCAAGAATACAGGAGTGGGTGTTCTATTCCTTCTCCAGAGGATCTTCACAACCCAGGAATTGAACCGGGGTCTCCTGCATTGCAGGAGGATTCTTTACCAGCTGAGCTACCAGGGAAGCTCCATGGGAGGGTTCAATTTGGAACCCTCCCCTAAGATCTAGAATCTAAAATAGATTGGATAAACCATGGTGCAATTTTTCAGCTTCTCTCTTAGATAACTTCTTCTGCTCCTTCCCTTGAGGCTCATGGTTCCCTTCCTCAAGTTTATTACCATTTAGTCTTGTCCTCTGACTTGCCTCCTGGAACCTGAAGACACATGATCTGACACTCCCTTAATTCCATATTTCATTTTCTTTAATGGAGTTAAGAAGGATGTGCTTTGGACAGAGTGTCAGAATTGTTCTCCTGCACCTCCACCAGAGAGTGAATAGAAGAAAAATATCACACATGGTTATGCTCATTGCTGCAGCAGACTCTCAACTCACAAACCTCAGCAGCTACAAACAATAAAAATATATGTCTTACTCACATAATAGAAAAGGTTGATAGCTGGATTTTCCTCCACATGGTAACCATGTTCCTCAGACCAGAATCTTTCTAACTTGTGACTCTACCATCTCTTAGGGCTTCAGATTCACACACTCAATACACACTTTGGGAAAAAGAAGGTGGAGAACATGACACACTCACTTCTTAAAAGTTCCTGGTGGAATCACACTTTCACCGAGAAGCAAGGGTCTAAGAAATGTATGTGTTCCCTGACTTTGCAGCCACTATTCGTTGACAACTCTACACCATCAAAATGGACATTGGACTGTCTCTGCCACCGATGGCAATCTTCATTTGCCTCAGTGAAATACACAGCTTCTAGCCTAAGAAAAAATGAATATGTAACAATGTTATGATATCATTCTTCAAATAAACTAAATAAATTGTTAATAAAAAGCCTTATGTAAAAACGGAATTTGAAAAAAAGTGATTTACAGATTCTCTGAGTATTTTATCTACCTATAACATCCCTTCCTCTATATATGTAACAGTATACAAAACAGTGTATACCTGGTTTCTCAATACCCTGTAGCTAACATAGATAATTGAGATATGACAACATGTAACTAGTTTCTTAACCACCTATAGCTAAGCACACCTAGTTGAAATAAAGTAAACCTAAGAGATATCTGAGAGCTTTCTTATTTCTGTTATTGCAGATAAGATAAAAGCAGAGGCATATTATTCTAAGAATATTTGCTAAGCAGATTTATTCATTCAACATACATTGAGTGTCTACTATGTTTCGGTCATTATCTCGGGCAGTAGAAACATTAGAATCGTAAGCAGGGGCCCTGCTCTCAATAATAGATACTGGGGTAAAAAGCACATGTCACAGTAGTTCCATTTTTGAGATTAGATGATGCTGTTTAGCCTTTGAAAGAAGAGGTCTGGATGTCAGAATCTACTGTGGTCTATTTGAAGGAAAAAAAACCTTAACAAATGTTGTATATATTAACTATATTGCTTGGGGTAGAATCTCTGTCTTTGATTAACTGTGTTGGTCATATTATTAAAGGACAGATAGCTGCCCACATGACACACATTAAGAAGGTATGCATTAGAAAAAAAAAAAAAGAAGGTATGCATAGTCCTTGATGGTAAATCATTTCCCATGTCTAGCTTGACTTGGAAGGCTGGGACTTAACTGAGAAATTAACATATGGGTCTAGATTTTGGGCATGATCTCTCTGAGCAGTAGTGATTGAACTTGTGGGAAAAAGAAGAGCTAAGGAAACGGATCAGAAAACCGAAAAATTGAAGCAGGAAAAGAGAAGAGGCTGTCCTGGGCTGGCCCTGTAAGTAGGAGTGAACCTAGAGTGATCATGAGGCAGAAGTGAGAAAAAAATGACTACTTCTAAGAGTCATTGTTTATGTTAAGTCTCTGCTACTTGTGAGAATGCATTCAATCCCCACATATGTAATGGAAAAAAGTAAATCTTTTTTTTTTTTTAGGCCATTAAAACATTTTTTTTATCTGGCCATGCCATGTGGCATGTGGAGTCTTAGTTTCCCAACCAAGGATCAAACCCACACCCCCTGCAGTGGAAGCATGGAGTCTTAACCACTGCATTATTCGGGAAGTCTGGAGAAAACTGAGTCTTGAATACCTCAAGAATGAATTGTGGCTCTTTCTTCAGGATTTTGAAGTTGAGTAATTGACTTGAATGGGCTTCCCAGGTGGCTCAATGTTAAAGAATCTGCCTGCCAAGCAGGAGATGTGGGTTCAGTCCCTGGGTTGGGAAGATCACCTTGAAAAGGAAATGGCAACCCACTCCAGTATTTTTCCCTGGGAAATCCCATGGACAGAAGAACCTGTTGGGCTACAGTCTATGGGGTCGCAAAAGAGCTGGACATGACCGAACGACTAAACAACAACAAATTGATTCGAATGGGGCTTTTTATGCAGTTAGAAATGGAAAACTGGAATTGAGGGTCCATTGAGAACATCAGTGTGCAGGCTTTTCCCTAGATCGCCGAGTATTTTTTCAGAACCCAAAACCGCACCACATCTTTTGGTTTTCCCTGGTTGACCTGAGCGCCGAAAGGGAGCTTTGTCATGAAGATCCACTAGCTGGAGATAATATCTCCATCCTCCTATTCCTTCTTATCGACCTTTTTTATATCTTTTACTTTGTTTTATGGTGGATTGATATCTGTGCAGTCTTTATTTCTCTTACTGGATGGGAAACTGTTGGCAGTAAAATGTGATGGTTAAAGACATATTCCAGAGTCAGATCTACCTAGAGGAGCCCTACCCAAGCCACTTAATAACTGTGTGACCTCAAAGTAATAGTCAACTTCTCTAAGCCTCAATTTCTTCCTCTGAAAATGGACATTGTAAGAGTCTATGAAATATCAATAGCATGGTACTTGAATGGGCACTCACTGAATGTTAGCTGGTTTTATAGGCCCTTTTCCTTTGTTGCTTTATTTAATAGCTTCAACCTCAGGAAGCTAGTGTTCTTAAAGCCATTTTCCTATGGAGAGTTCTGTGTAGCAGAGGTTATATAAACTTTCTCAAGGCTACAAAGCTGGTTGGTAGGAGAACATGAACCATGAACTTGAACCTAAATTGTGTCTGGGCAACCTCTCCTTGCAAAACAGCAGGAAACTCTATACTCACATCAATAGCTGCCTTACACTGTGAGGTTTTAATGACAACTTTCGTGTGTCATTTTCCCCCCCAGTGAAAAATATAGACTCCAGTATGGATGGATCTTTGCTCAAGTATCCCTTTGTTAATTACAGAAATTGTGTTTAGTAGGTGATCAATGCTTAATAACTTGCATTTTGAGAACATAGACTATCTTTAACTCTGAGCAACAATTTGTTAATATAAGGAAACATTCAAATGCTCTCATTCAACAATGTTTCACTGATGCCATAGTACTAGAATTCATATATAACACTATAACAGGAAAATAATTAAGTTATATTTTCTGAAAAAATATACAATTTAGTCTAAAAAATTAGTGTCTTGATTTTATTTCTCTGTGGCTTTAGAATCAAAAGTCAGAGAATATCTAGTTTAATTTTGTGCTGTTCCCCCCAAAAAGGGTTCAAATGACAATGATGACAACAAATCATGCTAAAATCTCTTCCATTTAGTTATTCCTCCCCTAAAAAAGAAGGGTAGGCAATGGAGATTTTAAAAAATTTAAATAGCATTCTAATGCAAAACTGAGTTTTACTTTTTATAGTTTTACTTTACTATTTATAGTCAATTTTTCAAAAAATATATAGCTTGCTTTTATTGGGTTTCCTTGGTTATTCAGATGGTAAAGAATCTGCCTGCAATGTGGGAGGCTTGGGTTTGATCCCTGGGTTGGGGAGATCCCCTGGAGAAGGGAATGACTACCCACTCCAGTATTCTGGCCTGGAAAATTCCATGGACTGTATAGTCCATGGAGTCGCAAAGAGTTAGGCTCGACTGAACAACTTTCACTGGTGTTCTTGCCTGGAGAATTCCACGGACAGAGGAACCTGCCGGGCTACAGCCCATGGGGTTGCAAAGAGTCAGACGTGACTAACACTTTCATTTTTATCACTTATCTTGATTTCTTTACAAATCCTATCACAATCATAAAATGGTAATTTACTGTTTTTTCAAAGAACATATATTACCAAGAAAGAATGAAAATAAAATAGCAACTACTTTTAATTGTTTCTGCTCAGATACTGATCATACTTCCCCCAATTAATTTATATTATTACCGAAAATATTTTAGTTTTGAAATATTGAAATATTATTTATTCCACATAATATTTGGAAAATTTCTCAGTTGACCTCAACTATTCATTTCAGTGGCGTCTTTCTTTGGTCAGTCAATAATTTATCCAGCATGTATTGAGTACCAGTTACAAGCTAGGTCCTGTGCCTCAGGCTGAGGGACACAGGCTGAAAAAATTACATTTCCTACACTCAACAATCTCTCAGAAGACATTTAATGAATAATTTTATTTTCTTGTTATAGTCAAATAAGCAGATACAAATTCCTCTAAGCATCATTAAGTAACCTCTATTTCAAACATGTCTCTCTTGATGTAAGACTCAAATATTTAAAGCACTCAATGCCCTAGTAAAGATTTTTTAACCCCAAGTCTGATGTTTTATTAGTTTCATCTTAAGTTACATTTGCTGATCCCAATGAAGGATTTTGGTCATTCATTCATGTGATAAATATTTGAGTGTCCATGTGTATAAAGTTAGTTTCTCTACAGGCTAAAATGAGTGGTATGACCAGTAAGTGGGTGCAAAAAATTAATGGAAAAGTTAGGATTGAGCTTGAATTGGGGGTAAATAGAAAGGAAAATATATTTTCCAGTTACTGGCACTTGCATCAGGGTTAATGAAGATGCTACTCATTAAACTGGATGACTATTTCCTCTTCTAAAGGGATTTGACAGCCACTGTGCCAGGGAGGTATTACTGAATAGAATTTTCAGCTTCCTTACCCTGTTGGTCACTCAGTTATGTCCAACTGTTTGCCACCCCATGGACTGTAGCCCACCAGGCTTCTCTGTCCATGGAATTCTCCAGGCAAGAATACTGGAGTGGGTAGCCATTCTCTTCCCCAGGGGATCTTCCCAACCTGGGACTGAACCTGGGTTTCCCACATTGCAGGCAGATTCTTTACCATCTCAGCCACCAGGGAAGTCCTTTCCCTAAACTGCATTTAAATGACAATGCGGACTCTGCACTCACTTCCTCAAAATTTCTAGCCAGCTTCAACCCATTAGGTCCTAGCTTCCTGTCTGGTCCTTCTCCAGAATCAGAAATATGCACCAAAATATTAACAGAGACTGGAGTGGAGTGTACATGAAAGTAAATTACATTCAATATTATACAATTCTATAATATTTTTAACTTTTATAACCCAGAGCATATTTACTCTTTAAAAAAAAAGTTAAAAATTTAAAAGATTAAAAAATTACATTCTCCAGAGTCAAAGGCACCTCCCAGCTCCCAAAAGTGCCTCCTAGTATTAACATTAAAAAAATGTAAGGAATGTAACAGGACCTAGGAGGGGGAAGGTTTTTATAATTCAGAATTTCTCCACTCACCCACTCCCACCTTTCCTTTCCTAAGGCAGCTCTTTCCACACTTACAAAGCAAGTGTGTTTCACACTTACAAAGCTTTTCTTTGCTAAGGTAGCTCTTTCCACACTTACAAAGCAAGTATGTTGGACCACTACCCAGGACCAGAAATCAGTTTGTGAGCAGTGACTGATTAGAGGTTTTCTGAGGACAATTACCAATCAGATGAGCACTTCTGTGAGTTCTTAGAGAGACTGCATCCTTCAGGGTGCTTGCATCCTTCTCATTTAGGAAGAACGAATTCAGTTTCTTCTCTGCTCTCCACACACCAGAGATACTATGCCTAGAAGACAGGTGAACTGGTTGAAGCCAAACCCCTGAAATGGAGGAAGGCTACCTGGGGTAGCTGGTGCTCCTCCTTCTCCCCCTCCAGCTATGCTCTATGGCCATCCTTTGACTAGGAGCACCTTCCAATATGAAATCGGAATGTGGGCCCCTCCATTTTAGTCTCCACTCCAATATCAACTCCCTGATTCACATAGTCCTGTTCAAAATCTTTCGTATGGTTTCCCTGAGATTCTGAGGATTAAAAGAAGAGCAGCAACACATCTTAAAGCTTCTTGGAATAAATATATGTATAGGTAGTTTACAGTTCAGATTGATGTGTTTTTAGCACTTTGTCATAGCGTAGCCTCTGTTGGTCAAGCACATTAGTGTTCCATTATTGGAAGACAATTTGGTGGCACGCCAAGTGCCTTATGATTTGATATCAAAGTGGGAAGGATAGCCAACTTGAAAGAGTAAACTAGCATCTGTGAAGTTCCTTATCACTGAGATAGCTGATTTCATATTGACATTTTCCAGTTTCCTCATTTACTTTTGCTTTTCTTCCAGAGAAGCATATTTATTGTTGTTATTTTTGTGATGTTGGTATTAAGTGAGACAGCTATGTAAACAAGTTGCTAGGGATTATTAGTTTATCAGTAGAAGGATGTCTGCTCTATTGCCAAGATGCATTGATCTGTTTATTATGACTCTACCCAGTACAATTTTAGTGGCAATTTAAAAAATGGTCTTAGGGTTTCACTTACAGAAGTCCATTGGTTCATTTATTAACCCACATTTGAGGGCTAACTCACTGTATAATCTTACCAGCATTATTATGACAGTTGTTATCATCCACCGCAGCTAGGGAGCAATATCCCAATTATACGTTCTATTGTTTCACTTGTGATATGAGAGCAATACAAATTGTTGATGATAATTATGTTGATTTTCAGCAGTTTGCAAATTAGTAAATTAGTACATTTAGAAATATAAATATACCCGAAGGCTAATATGTGTGTTGGGGCTAGTTAACAAGTATTTATTGAGTGCCTATGGTGTGTGTGGTGGACTATAATAGGCACAGCGTAGGAATATCAGCAGCGGTATAAAACAAACAATGAATCTGCCTAGCCCAGAGTACAGCTCATGCTGGATAAAAATGAATTACTTTACTCATTGATGTAGTCTTTTCTGGTAATAAACAACCCTGAAACTTAATGGTATGAAACAACAATTCATTATTGCCCACAATTCTGTGGGTTGCCTGGGCTGTTCCCCAACTGGTTTCACCTGGGTTCTGTCGACCTGGAAGAGTCAGCTGCTTGCAAGGGATAGCCTGGTTCACATGAGTGGCAGTTGCTGCTGGCTCTGGGATGGGCACATCCAGTGGAAATTCTCTTCTTCATCCAGTTCTATCTCACTGGCAATTAGTGTCATCAATTTCCTCTATGTTCTTATAGAGGTCTGTTATTCACATATTACAACCACATAGAAATATTTCCTTTCTCCCAAGTCTTCTAGTTCCAAGTCAGAACTTTCAGTAGCCAAATGAAGCAGCTATAAAATTTGCTAGAAATTAACCTGCCCAATCACACTCCCCTTGGTATTAGCCTCTTCTCCCAGCTCCTGACAACCACCAATCTACTTTCTATCTCTATGGACTTGTCTGTTCTGGATATATCATATGACTGGAATAATACAATACATGATATTTTGTGTTTGGTTTCTTTCTAGCCTGTGTTTAAGATGTGTCTATTTCATAGCACGTATTAGTATTATATTCCTTTTATGGCTGACTAATACTCCATTATAGAGATATTCCATTTTTATTTATCTGCTCATCAGTTGATGGATGTTTGGGTTGTTTCCACTTTCTGGCTGCTATGAATAATGCTGCTATAAACACTTCTGTAGAAGTTTTTGTGTAGATAATATGTTTTCATTTCTTTTGAACTGAAACACCTAGGAATACATCTAGGAACAGACTCTATGTTTAAATACCATTTTACATCTTCACCTGCAATGCATGAGGATTCCAAGTTCTCCATGTCCTTGCCAACACTTGTAATTATCTGTCTTTCTGATTATCACAAGTTACTAGCGGGTGGGAAGTGGTATCTCAATGCTATTTATTTTTAAGAAATTTAATTGTGGTAAACACACATCATATAAAATTTACCATTTTAATCTTTTTTTTTTCTTTTTTTGGCCCCACAGTGGCAGGTGGGACACCCCCAATCAGGGATCAAACCTGTGCCCCCTGCAGTGGAAGCAGAATCTTAACCATTGGACCACCAAGGAAGTTCCCGTAATCATTTTTAAGTGTACAATTCAGTGGCATTAAGTATCTTCACAGTGTTGTGCTACCATCACCAGTATTTATCTACGGAACTCTCTTCATCTTATAAAACTAAAACTCTGTGTTAAACAATACTTCACGTTCCTGTCTCCCATAAGTACCTGGCAACTACTACTCTATTTTCTATCTCCATGAGTTTCAGTTCAGTTCAGTTCAGTTCAGTTCAGTCGCTCGGTTGTGTCCAACTCTTTGCAACCCTATGAATCTCAGCACACCAGGCCTCCCTGTCCATCACCAACTCCCGGAGTTTACTCAAACTCATGTCAATCGAGTCGGTGATGCCATCCAGCCATCTCATCCTCTGTCGAACCCTTCTCCTCCTGCCCCCAATCCCTCCCAGCATCAGGGTCTTTTCCAATGAGTCAACTCTTCGCATGAGGTGGCCAAAGTATTGGAGTTTCAGCTTCAGCATCAGTCCTTCCAATGAACACCCAGGACTGATCTCCTCTAGGATGGACTGGTTGGATCTCCTTGCAGTCCAAGGGACTCTCAAGAGTCTTCTCCAAACCACAGTTCAAAAGCATCAATTCTTCGGTGCTCAGCTTTCTTCACAGTCCAACTGTCACATCTATACATGACCACTGGAAAAACCATAGCCTTGACTAGACAGACCTTTGTTGGCAAAGTAATGTCTCTGCTTTTAAATATGCTATCTAGGTTGGTCCATGAGTTTAGGTACCTTAAATAAATGGAGTCATATAGTATTTGCCATTTTACAACAAGCTTATTACAATTAGCAAAATGTCTTCAGGATTCATCCATGTTGTAGCATGTGTTTGGTGTAGTTTTTGTTTACATTTCCCTGATGACTAATGATGTCCATGTGCTTATTGGTCATTTGTACATTTTCTTTGAAGAACTGTCTATTCAAATCCTTTTACCATCCATAATTTAATGACTATTTTAGACTAAAACTTGAATTGTTTGCAACACATCTTTAAGTGCTTCCTCATTTTTTCCCTTTAGAATTCATACAGTGAGGAGTATACTTAATCACAACCTTCAGGCTAATAGAGGCTCACTAATAATTGTTGTTCATAACTGGAAGTCCTAATCAATCCTGATGTGCCTTCTGGCCTAATAAAAATGCTATGTTAATTAGAAATATAAATAATTTTAGTATTTATGTGTGTTTTAATGTCTGATTCTTAAAATTAAGAAGTTATAGATTCTAATTAATTCTAATTCTTTCCTTTTATTCTTCATTTCAATCCATCTTATACACTGCTGCCTGAGTAATTTTCACCCATGTAAATCTGACCATGTCACTCCCCAGTTCAGAAGCTTCTCTAGCTCCCCATTGCCAACCAAATTAAATACAGTCTTCTCCTGTAATTCATATCTTTACATTTTTCGCTTTGACTGAAGAAATCAGCAAGAAATATGTTTTATATTGTATAAAGGAGAACATAAGCATATACATAAGCAAACACATACTCAAACAGAAACAAATCTTCCACATAAAGTTCCTACCCTTACAGCATACAGGGCTTTCCAGTATTTTGAAAAAAATCTTAAAATATGTAAAGAGACTCACTAAATTTTTTTTCAAAACTAGACTTTAGAAAACATGATTCTACAGCATGGCCAAGCACGGCACAGTTCTTCAGTTTGGTAAAACTTACTCCCTGCTGTTGCTGCTGCTAAGTCACTTCAGTCATGTCCGGCTCTGTGCGACCCCAAAGACAGCAGCCCACCAGGCTTCCCCGTCCCTGGGATTCTCCAGGCAAGAACACTGGAGTGGGTTGCCATTTCCTTCTCCAATGCATGAAAGTGAAAAGTGAAAGTGAAGTCGCTCAGTTGTGTCCGACTCCTAGCGACCACATGGACTGCAGCCTACCAAGCTCCTCTGTCCAGGGGAATTTCCAGGCAAGAGTACTGGAGTAGGGTGCCATTGCCTTCTCCGAAAACTTATTCCAGTGATTCCCAAACCTAGTTTCACATTAGAATCACTTGGAAAGTTAAACTCTTTTTTATTTAAAAAAAAAATGCAACTAATTTGTATCTTTATCCTTGAAAGTTCTCATTCATAAGGTCCAGGGAGAAGCCCAAGAATCTGTGTTTTTATTAAAAGCTCCCTAGTGAATGCAGTTGTGTAGCCAGGTTTGACAATAACTGCTCTCACTATGGACTACTTGCCTTTTCCTCATCCTGAACAAATACTTCGTACTTCCTGCACATTCTTTCTTTGCACATTTATTTTCCTCCACCTGGAAACCCCTCTGTCTGTGGACATCTTTCCAGGTCCATCTCAAATATGACTTCCTAGTTATTACTTGAACCAGAACAGTCTAAGTTCCCTAGACATCCCACGTCTAATTTGGGCTTTGTTGAAAACACTTCTCTTGCTCCACTTCACTGTGCGTATCTTCCTACTACATTGTAAGCAACTGCATTATAATTACCTTTCCTTGGGAGGACAGTAGCTCCTCCAAGTCAGGATTTGATAAACTTACTTGAACTGGAGCTGAAATAGAACCTTTCATCCTGGAGCCTAGTTAGTTAGCAATGACTTTTAAGAAACATGGGATGTTGCTATATTGGAATGTTGTACTAAGAGCATAAAGAGGTGAATGGTAAAGCCTTTCTGCATGTGATGTTCAAGCCATCCGGCTTTTGGTTACCTCTTCCCCATCACTCTGTTGTTCATCACAATCTCCACAGGAAGACACAATAACCAGGTCGAAATGCTCATATCTGAAACAAACTAAAACTCTCCCCATCTTACTTGATGTTAGGTGCCCTTATAAGTTCCTAATCTCTGTGACTGGAGGTTTCCAGATCACGTCTCTGAGCTTGAAACAAATAAAAAACCCTAAGTGTTTTGTTCCCATCAGATTAGGCTACGCGTGTTCAGAGCACCATCACAATATTATGTTTTCCATTTTGCATGGGTATGAATTAAAGAACAGAGAGGATTTGATTAGCTCAAGATCCCAGAGTGACTGGCAATGATGGGAATAAAGACTTGCTCCCCAGATTCCTGGCCCAGTTCACTCTGCACCAAACCACAAGTATGTCGCCTTTTGGCTGATGAGACCACACAGTGTTCCTTGGAGGGGAACCCATTAGCTCGGGGAGGATGAAGGCACACAGGGAAGCTTCCAGAGAGCCGTTTGGAGAGTCAGAGTAAGGGCCAAAGGTGTCCTAGAAGTTTGAGTGCAAGCATTTCTGAATATGGTTTATTAATTTATTTTTCATTTATTTTTATTAGTTGGAGGCTAATCACTTTACAATATTGTAGTGGTTTTTGCCATACATTGACATGAATCAGCCATGGATTTACATTGAATATGGTTTAGAAATCATGTGGTTAACAAATACATATTGGGGGTACTGAGATACTTATGGGGTTGACCAAAAAGTTTGTTCGGGTGTTTCCATAAGCTCTTACCGAAAAACCAAATGAACTTTTAGGCCAAACCAATATTTTAAATGTCAAGCTACTTTGCATTTATGGGAAATATCTCATCTTGCATGTCCATATCTTACTCTGAGTGTAATGCAAACAAAATATGCCATTATAACTTTTTTAAAAGGATGCTGTCATTTGAATTTTTAGGAGATGCTACAAATCTAAAATGACAGCAATGACAAAGCAAAGGTGGTGGTAGGGATCAAGTTCTAGAACTTGGTGTCAGCATTTGCACTGACTATAAATTCCAGCCTCCAGATAATTCCGGAAAGAGGGAAAATCACTGAGAATTCCTACCATGTTCCCAAGGTCCTCTGTTTTCCCCAGTCCAACTGTGAATTCTCTGGTGGGTGAATCTTATCTCACCTGGAATTACAAACTTCTTTGGGACGTCGCTAATTTACATCGAAGTGCCCAGCCTCTCACTCCAACTTTAACACCCCCCAACATTCACTATTTCCTTTCCCTCAGGACACACCAACCACACTAATCTTTAAGTTCCTTCCTTACCTCAGGGACTTTGCAGGTATTGTTTTCTGTGCCTAAGGGGAGTGTCCCACTGATCTTTACAAGGTTTGTTATGATGCTAATCTCAGCAGAGTATCACCTCCTCAGAGAAAACTTGACCATCCAATGTGATATTTTACTCCACAGTCATCCACCTGCCAACACCCCACATATACTCACTCTGGATCACTGTGCCCTATTTTATTATCGTTAAAGGATTTATCACACTTTGAATTCACATTTGTTAACTTGTGTCTCTCCCATGAGATAGTAAGCCCAGGAAAAGTAGATGAGTTTTTACCCTAGTCAAGGCTTTCTCTTCAGCACCTAGAGCAGTGCCTGGCAATCTAGTAAGTGCTAAATAGATATGTATTGGGTAAATGAAACACCCATCAGTGATGTCACTTGGGGGAAATGCCACTTCAGCCGATGGCTTGCTCTAAGAAATTGCCTAATAATGATCTTTGGAATGACTTCAGCAAGTGCATTAGGTAATATCCCCCGAATGTGGGCTGGCTGCATAGTAAACATTAGCCAGGCTTCCCAGTTCACCCAGGAATATGGAGTTCGCATAAGCAGTGAGGTCAGCTTTCTATTGGACACTGTCTTCCACATAGACAGTCAAGGATGGAGGGCAGGTGTCCTGGGCTTTGGGGAGCAGCTGGACCCCAGCATACTGTGCCAGCTGCAGGCAGCAGAAAAACTCTGATGAAAAGCAGAGGAAATTACAGTTATTGGGACTTGTGGTCACAAGGGCATGTGTTGCATTTGCAAGGTCATCATGGGATAATTCAGGGTGTAGCTTGCACACACTCTGCTGCTGAAAGGGAGTTTTTCTTTTTCTTTTTTTTTTCCTACCACATCCGACACATGGTTTGCCAGAGGAAGGGCACGAGATCAGCGGCACTGATGAGCTGGCTTGGTGTTTTGAGGCCACAGCTCTACTAAACCAGTGACTCCCTCCTGACTCCTCCTAAGGAGCCAACAGAATTTATTCATTACTAAGTGCGAACAGCAATCACACAAAGCCACCACACTGTTTTTGTCTGCTACACCAAAAGGCACTTCTCAAAAAAAATAAAAATAAAATAAAAAATCTTAAATAACAACACTGTCAATGCTTATTACACTGAAAATCTTTGGGATAGAAAATTTCTCTCTAAGCTAGAAATAAACACAAGTTTTATTTTTCCATTATTAGTCTGAAAATTGAGAGAGAATGAAAGACCGAAATATAAGGCTGCATTTGGAAAAGCACATGGTATATTAATACTCAATATGAACAGAGAAGATAGAGGGCCAAACAAATGATCAGTCCTCTTTGCGGGCTGGGAGTGCATATGAAGGCTATGTAACTAAGTGACTTGGATAACTAAGTCATTGGTGATATAAGGGTCGGAGGGCAGGAGACCATAAGGTCAGTTAGTGCACATGCCAGTTAGTGGACGAAACATTGACACAGAAACTGGTAGCTTGTGCTATAATCCTAGGTTTCCTTTAGGGGGATTGTGCTTTGTAGCCTTTATAAAGTTAGTTAATCTCTACAGTTTTAATTTATTTATCTGTCAAATGGGAATGATAACTACCTCAAGGGGTTGTTGAGAAAATGAAATGAGACAATCTGGGTAAAGTGCCCCGTAGGTATTCAGTGAATGTTAGTTCCTTTTTTTCTGATTCCCAGAAGATCCAGTGGCTCAGCTGGAGGTAAACAGGGCCATCTCTAGGTAAACTAGGTTTTAAATTCAACCTTTGGCCTTTTTACACCTTGCCAGAAGCCCTGCAGCATTCTAACCTCATCAACTTTATCAAAATGGCAATCAATCTCAACTTGTTGACTGATGGACTCATGTATAGATTACTTATTGTGTTTTATCTGGCTACAAAACCAAACTATGTTTGAAAGTGTTTGACTTTGATTGTTAATTTAGGGAGAGATTCACGGCATTGAACTAGATACTTGGCCTCTTTTTTTTAGGCTAGACAAATTGAGCCACAGTTCTATAGAAAGAAATAACATTTGTCCAGCAAAATAATAAATGGCTTCACTTATATAAGGCAGATTAGAAGATAAATGGCTTAGGACATTTTAGTCATAAGGGTAGGATAAGGATGAGGGCCTTATAATTTAACGAATGAAGAACCTTTTAAATGTATTCTCAGGGCAAGTGCTAAACATTTATACATGAATACAGCAAGAAGTATGGGGTACATAAAAAAATGAGATACATATTTTCTTGGTAGGAGAGAGGTGACTTGGCTTTATAAGTACAGAGAACACAGGAGATGAGAAAAGATTCCCAAGTGGGGCACTGCTCAACACAGTTACATCACAATCATCCATATAAGTCAGAAGTGGGGCTTTAACTGCTTGAGATGACACAACATGAGTGAAGCAGCAAAACAGCATCCCATTAAAGTAAAACTGAATGATCCAGTCCCAGTGTCTTGGTAACCAGATACAGTTGGAGTCAAAACTTTTCCTAAGTTCATGTAACATTTGAGTCTGTGATGAGAGGAAGTGTAATTTCTACAGAATATGTTTTTCATCTGAAACAATTTTATCTCAGAATTAGAACTTTGTTTTCATAAATTATTTCATTAAATATCTTTGTTCATGAACCTGTCACTCTACCAAGATGCTGGGGAGTTGAGAAATGTGGGACCAGTAGGGTCTCTGACCTCCAAGAGCTTACTTTCTCATGAAGGAGATAAGACAGACACATGTTAAACAATCACAGTTACGAAACAGCATTCGATTAGCTGATGAATCAATCACCCAGACTATATAGGTTGCAGGAACTCAGGGGAGAGAGATAAAGAGAGCCATAGAAACAGAGGTTCCATGCAGGAAGCAGCATCTGATCAGATGCTTGAAAGACCAGTGGAACTTCAGGACTGGAATCTAGACCAGAGACACAGTCTTTGCTTTTCCTTACATACTGGGTGTCTTTAGGCAAAATATTTAGAGTTTCAGAGCTTCATTCTCATCTCATTCATCATGGCTAAATCTACAGTTTTGTGGAAGATTCAATAATATACAATAAATAAATAAATAAATAAAAGAACACAAAGTAGGTACTCAGTAAATTTTAACTATAATCTTAAATGATCTTTATGTAGTTGTGTCTCTTTTTCTGAGCAGCTTCAAATGACCTTTAGAAGTTGGAAATAAGTTGGCACAGACATGAAGTGGTAAAGAGCAAACAATACATCTGACTGAAAAATCAAAAGAAAAATGTAAAAGTGAACATGCATGTTTTCTGGGAAGTCTATCTGACTAAAGCAGCAGGTTCATTGTATAGATATGGTAAGCCATTCATTCATTCATCCAATATTGATTTATTGAGCAACTATTAGGCACCAGGTACAATGTGAAAATTGAATAAAAGTGAACCTTGAAAAGCAAACATTACAATTTGACTTGACATGGTAGAAAACCGTGATAGGGTGAGATGCAAGATTTATTTATCTAGCCACTTATTATGCAGGGGAAAGATGTGTAGTAAAACAGAATCAAAAAAGGCCAAATCTGGCAGCAAATGGATTAGAATGGGTGTAGAAGGTTAATGTAAGGAATATAATTGAAAAACTGTCACAATAGTTAACCTGAAAGAATGGTGGTCACCTGAATGAAGTAAAAATGGACGGGAATGGAAGGAACTTCCATGTGATTTAGTAAATGACTCGATTTGGGAAAAGAAGGCAAAGAAAAAATTATTCAAAGATGAGTATACAGTTTGTCCTTAATTGAATAGAACAGTAAAGGCAGAAAAAGTAAAGTTGGGAAGAGTAATTTGGAAGGGTTATTGATGGTTTCAGTATTGGGTTAAGTTCGAGCTGAAGATAAGCTATTTGTTAAACATTCAGTTAGCAAGATCCACTTGGACATTATAAACAAAGGGACTAGATTTGTAGGAAACAGAATAGCTACAGAGATCAGGTTGTAGTCTATGGTTCAGATACTCAAAAAGAACATAATAAAAAGAAAGGAGAAAAACTCAGAGTTTTGACCTCCTGGGCAAATTTCACATTGTGTACAGAGAGGAGTGAGTATGAAGGGGTGGAGAGCTTTGAGGAAGGAAAAAAAGAGACAGCGCAGGAGAGTGGGGAAGAAATCATTAGAAGAGTTTTGGAAAGAAGTTGATCAACAATATCAAATGCATCTGAGAGTCAAAGAGGATGGGGATTGGGATAAATGTTGCTGCAATTTATCCACAAAATGATTAATGGATAACTATAGAATTAATACAAAGCTTAAAAACTTTTAAGGTAAAACAATTTTAGAATATTTTGGCATGACAAGAGATTTTCAAATTTCTGACATATTAATCTTCAGAGTCAGGAATAAGAAACTGGGATTCTGAGAGTTCCCCAAGTCACAATTTATTCTGCATTTTTTAGAACACTTCAGTTATGTATTATTAACTAATAATGAGTGACCATAATCATAAATAGTGAATCATTTTTTCTGTGATAGAGGTTTTCTGTAATTACGGTCTATTAGTATTATGAACCAATATATTTGTGAGATTATATACTTAAGTAATACATAAAAACTAATTCCACTCGATAAGGTCATTTAATAATAGAAAGAACTAAAAAAACTGGGGGTGGGGGGGAATCATTAACAAAAATGCCAAAAGAAATACATAAAAATGTCAAGATCAAGTCACAAAATTTAATATTTAAAAGTTATCTTTGTTAAAATAAGAATTTAAAACTTAGAAAACATTAATTGCTTTATCTGACAGTCTTGATCTTTGTTTCATGATTAAGCTTACACTTGTAGAAAAACTTCCTTTGGTTTTGTGCTGATTTTGGTCAAATTGTAAATTATGAGTCTAAAGCACGTTCAAGTTGAGTATTAGCATTTATGTCATTTCACAGAAACTCATTTTTCTCTTAATGATGAAAATGTTTTGTCTGCCTTAATTTTGGATTTGCAAACTGAAATTGAGTTGTTTTTTTTAAGTTCAGATTTTTTTTTTCTCAGAACAACATATTTTTTTCTCTTTGCATTTCTTGGGTTAATGCCTTTACAAAAAACTATGTCCATTGTGAATACATTGGACAGTATTTGAATAATGTATTATTCAGGATCTCCTAGCAAGGTTAATCAGTTCAGTTCAGTTCAGTCGCTCAGTCGTGTCCAACTCTTTGAGACCCCATGAATCGCAGCACGCCAGGCCTCCCTGTCCATCACCAACTCCCGGAGTTTACTCAAACTCATGTCCATCGAGTTGGTGATGCCATCCAGCCATCTCAAATCTCTGTCATCCCCTTCTCCTCCTGCCCCCAATCCCTCCCAGCTCCAGGGTCTTTTCCAATGAGTCAACTCTTTGCATGAGGTGGCCAAAGTATTGGAGTTTCAGCTTCAGCATCAGTCCTTCCAATGAACACCCAGGACTGATCTCCTTTAGGATGGACCAGCTGGATCTCCTTGCAGTCCAAGGGACTCTCAAGAGTCTTCTCCAACACCACAGTTCAAAAGCATCAATTCTTCGGCTCTCAGCTTTCTTCACAGTCCAACTCTCACATCCATATATGACCACTGGAAAAACCATAGCCTTGACCAGACAGACCTTTGTTGGCAAAGTAATGTCTCTGCTTTAAAATATGCTATCTAGGTTGGCCATAACTTTCCTTATAAGGAGTAAGCGTCTTTTAATTTCATGGCTGCAGTCACCGTCTGCAGTGATTTTGGAGCCCAAAAAAATAAAGTGTGACACTGTTTCCACTGTCTCCCCATCTATTTCCCATGAGGTGATGGGACCAGATGCCATGATCTTAGTTTTCTGAATGTTAAGCTTTAAGCCAACTTTTTGACTCTCCTCTTTCACTTTCATCAAGAGGCTTTTTAGTTGCTCTTCACTTTCTGCCATCAGGGTGGTGTCATCTGCATATCTGAGGTTATTGATATTTCTCCCAGCAATCTTGATTTCAGCTTGTTATTCACGCAGCCCAGGATTTCTCATGATGTTCTCTGCATATAAGTTAAGGAAGCAGGGTGACAATATACAGCCCTTAAGCACTCCTTTCACCATTTGGAACCACTCTGTTGTTCCATGTCAAGTTCTAACTGTTGCTTCTTGACCTGCATAGAGGTTTCTCAGAAGGCAGGTAAGGTGGTCTGGTATTCCCATCTTTTAAAGAATTTTCCACAGTTTGTTGTGATCCACACAAAGGCTTTAGCATATTCAATGAAGCAGATGTTTTTCTGGAATTCCCTTGCTTTTTCTGTGATCCAACAGATGTTCGCCATTTGCTCTCCGGTTCCTTTGCCTTTTCTAAATCCAGCTTGTACATCTGGAAGTTCTTGATTCACGTACTGTTGAAGCCTAGCTTGTAGAATTTTGAGCATTACTTTGCTAGTTTGTGAAATTAGTGCAGTTGTGTGGTAGTTTGAACATTCTTTGGCATTGCCCTTCTTTGGTACTGGAATGGAAACTGACCTTTTCCAGTCCTGTGGCCACTGCTGAGTTTCCCAAATTTGTTGTTCAATTGTTACAGAATTATAATACTTCCACCAATTTCCAGACAAATTTTTATCAAGAGTTGGAAAAAATACACAAGTTGGAGGGATGATAGGAAGGAATTCTGGCATGGAAACACAACAGAGGCATGCCACTTCTCTGTAACATTTAGGAAGCTTTGAGTTTGCCTGGTGGCTCAGATGGAAAAGAATCTGCCTGCAATGCAGGAGACACAGGTTCAGTCCCTGGGGTGGGAAGATCCCCTGGAGAAGAGAATGGCTTCCCTTCTGGAATACCCACTCCAGTATTCTTGCCTGAAGAATCCCATGGACAGAGGAGCCTGGTGAGTTACAGTCCATGGGGTCTCAATAGTGTTAGGCACGACTTTGCAACTTGTTGTTCTTCAGTCTCTCAGTTGCCTTCAACTCTTGGTGACCCAATGGACGGCAGCACACCAAGCTTCCCTGTCCTTCAGCATCTCCTGGAGTTTGCTCAAACTTATGTCCATTGAGTTGGGGATGCCATCCAATCATCTCTTCCTCAAGCATTGTGATTGCTGCTGCTGCATCTGCTAAGTCGCTTCAGTCATGTCCAACTCTGTGTGACCCCAGAGACGGCAGCCCACCAGGCTCCACCATCCCTGGGATTATCCAGGCAAGAACACTGCAGTGGGTTGCCATTTCCTTCTCCAATGCATGAAAGTGAAAAGGGAAAGTGAAGTTGCTTAGTCATGTCCGACTTGTAGCGACCCGATGGACTGCAGCCTACCAGGCTCCTCTGTCCATGGGATTTTCCAGGCAAGAGTATTGGAGTGGGTTGCCACTTGCCTTCGCCAAACTTTGCGACCAAGCAACAACAAATATAAAGGCGAGCTCAGAATGGCCCAAATGACAAGAAAATTAATTACATCACCTAACAGTTCTAAGCCATCTGTGGTGAGTGAATTCAGTCAGTCAATAACATCTAGAGTTCAGGTGCTTTCCATCTTCCTACTTTGTCAGCCCAGATATATGGGCTCCCTGCTGGTCACAAGATGGATTCAACTCTTTCAGGTACCACATTCTCAAGTGCTGATGTCCAGAGGAGAAAAGAGACAATTTATTTTTTGCCAGTATTTGTTATGTGAGTCTCCCCTCAAAGACTTCACCTCATCCTTCATTGGTCAGAACTAAGAAACATGCTCATCCTTAAACCAACCACAGCAAAGATGTAGTACAATCTAGTCTAACTTGAGGTGTGGAAGAAGGGAAAATAGCTATTATGCTGGCCAGGAATTCCCTGGGTGTTGGGTCTCATGATCTCTTAAAAACTATTTAAGGTTACAAAGAGCTTTTGTGTATGTGGGCAATTGCTTATTGATATTTGCTGTATCAGAAATTTAAATTCTGAAAAATTTTAAATAGTTCTTAATTTATTTAAAATAACAATAATGAAACTATCACTTGCTACTATACTATGGTAGGCTGAATGAGGGCTCCCAATAATGGCTCAGGTTTAGTCACTAGAAGTGAGTGAAGTTGCTCAGTCGTGTCCGACTCTTTGCGACCCCATGGACTGTAGCCTACCAGGCTCCTCAGCCCATGGAATCTTCCAGGCAAGAGTACTGGAGTGGGTTGCCATTTCCTTCTCCAGGTGATCTTCCCAAACCAGGGATCAAACCCAGGTCTCCCACATTGCAGGCAGACACTTTACCGTCTGAACCACCAGGGAAGCCTTAGTCATTAGAACCTGTGAATAAACTGTTTGTGATTAGGGTAAAGGATGTTGAGGTTGATAGATTATCCTGGATTATCTAGATGGGCCCCATGCAATCACAAGGGTAGTTATAAGTGAAAGTAGGAGACACTGTCAGTTTGATGTAGCTTGAGAAAAATACATCTGGCTATTATAGACTTTCAAAATGGAAGGGCTATGAGCCAAGGTGAATATAGGTGGTCTCTAGACACTGGGAAAGGGAATGGATTCTCCCCAAGGGCCTCCAGAAAGGAAGGGAGGCCTGCAGGTACATTAATTTTAGTGTAGTGAGACCCATTTTGAACTTCTGACTTCCAGAATTATAATTGGTGTTTTCTAAGCCACTAAATTTATGGTAACTTGTTACAGAAGTCACAGGAAATGAATATATATGTGCATTTTGAAATAACAAAGAAATGTTTTCCAAAACAATAATGAGTGAGAAAATTAGCATTTATAATTTGGGGAATCTAATGCCTGATACAACAAAAAGTAGGTGGATTTTTTAATCTGTTTCTACATCCAGTCTGTTGTGATGAGGTCACATTATTTCTGGAAATTGTACACTGATGGAAGAATGTGAGTAAGAAAGACAAATAATTTCTCAATATCATAATAAAAAGTTTTGACCTCATGGCTCCCAAAACGGTCTTGGGGACCCACACGGGTGCAAGGAGTCAAAAATTTTACGCCATGCTCCAGAAGAACAAACATGGAAGTCTTTTTTCATGTTCCTTAAGTGAACTTGTCTGGCTTTAAGGTAGGTCATCATCAACAGAGTGTAATGATTTTAACATTTCTTCTTTAAGAAATGGCAACCCGCTCCAATTTTCTTGCTTGAAAAATTCCTTGGACAGAGGAACCTGGTGGGCTACAGTCCATGGGGGTCGCAAAGAACCCAACACAACTGAGCATACACACAGACATTCAAACAGCATTTTCAAGTTTCTTTTGTGCCTGGCACTGTTCTATAAGCGAACAAGATGGACCCTTGCCCCCACAGAGCTTACACTTTAGTTGAAGAAAAATTAATAAGCACAAAAAGAAGACAACTTCAGATATTGCTAAAGGATATAAGAAACTGAGTAATGGGAGAAAGAGTGAGTGGTATTTTGGGTGGTAGACAAAGAGCTACTTTGCCTGAAGAGAAGTTCCAGCTGGGAGGTGACTAATAAGGAACCACTGGAAAACATGGGAGAATAGTCAGGTAGAGAGGACAGCAGGGGCAAAGAACAAGGAGTTTGGCAAGGTGAAGGAACAGAAAGAAAACCAGTGTGACTTTAGTGAAGTCCATGAGAGGAATGCAAAATGAGGTGGGGGTGGGGGAACAGTTCAGAGTCAGGCAGGTGTAGATCAGTGAGGTCTTGTAGGACACAAAAAGGATTTAGGGTTTTGTTTGAATCGCCATACAAACTCACTGGAGGAAATAGAGACTGGAAATTCTCTTATCCCAATTGCTTCTGTAAATTCCTCCACCTTCTCCAAGGGTTCCTCCTCAGCCCAACATATTCCCCATCTTTATAATGACTCTACAGAAAGGCACCAGAGCCCAAATACACATATGTTGCCTCACATAAACTGTTTGTTTGCTAACATCAAAAACAGACAAATCTGGAACCAACCGGGAATGTAAATTACAGGTTGCTCAATGAGGAGTAACTTCTGCCCATTGGCCAGTGTAGGTGCGCAGCCAAAAAAGTACTGTGCGAATACAATTGTTTGGCAATTGATGGTCTGTCACTTGTCCAAAGCGGTAAGTGTGTGAATGGATTTGTATGGGTAATGACTCCGAAATTAGCAACTAGTTTTTCTCATCTCTCCATGATACCGGAAAACACATTTGAACTTGGCTCATTTCTAGAGAATTCCTGCGATGATCCTGAGTGGCTCAGAATGCACATTTGGTCATCATTATCCCTTGTGTAATCAGTTTCTACAAACTATAGGATGATGTTACAGTTATGTTTACAGAGTAAGAGAACACGCTCCACACCTTAACCAAATCATTTAAAAAATGAGCCTTTTTAGATATGGATATATAAGTATATATAGGTAGTCATTAGATATCTAGTCTATACTTTGATTTTTACTATAGTGAGCGAAGTAATCTTCTGATTCCCACTAGAAACCTCCAGATGAACCATGTGCCTAAAACTCCAAGGAACTTAATGTATAACATTGTAGGAGTGTCCACCAGACAAACCTTTCCACGACAAGAGAATTCACAGAAGCAGAAATGACTTCAAATCTGTTCTGAAAGGGCCTAGAAACCATGAGGAATTTGGACCCAATCAGAACACAGAACTGCAGGTGCGGTGGCCCCACTGTTAAAAAGTTGGATCCACGTGAATAATAAGCCTAATCACATTTTCAGAACTGCTGTGGCTACTTGGGCTACCTGGTCTCTCGTCAGCCACGGCTCCTAAAAATTTTAATTATTGCGAAAATATATTAAACTTAAGAGCAGGCTGTGCATCAAAGAAAATAAAACTTCTTCGTAATTCCAAGGCTGCGTATTTCCAAAGGAATTTGATTCTGACCTCTGAAGGCAATGGGGGCAGTCTCTCCCTCTACTTCGGGGAAGAGAAAAAGAAAAGAGGAATGATTTTCTCTTTTTAGTAGTAACCGGTAACCAGACCTGTTGTTCTGCCAAGCAAGCGTTCGCCTTCGCCGATTCGGATTGCCAAGTGCTCAGGGAGTGGATGCTCCAAACCTGCGCCTGCCTTCCTCCCCTCAGATAAGCAGAAAGTTTGCTCAGGCTATGATAAATCTGCACAACGCGGAGATGTTTTTGGCACAAAATGTACGTTAGGAAGATGACGGTGATTAAACGCCCCCCCCCCCCCCCCATTCTAGCGGCCGGGGAGTGTGTTTTGCCTGTTCTTAAGAAATGTCCTTCAGCGGCAGGCGTGTGCGCGCTGAGCCTGCAGCCAGCGTTTTTGCATCTCCAGGGCAGGGTGACTCGGGCCGGCTGAGTGTCACCCAGAGATGTGACCGGTCTTCCCCCCGCGGGCATCCGCGGAGGCGGCAGCCTCGTTCCTCTCCCCGGTCGTCTCCAGCCAGAGGCCCGAGGCCCAGACCAAGCGAAAGGGAAGGAAACCCTCGCCGCGAGCCGGCGTCTGGGCCGGTACAAAACACGCCGCCCCCAAAAAACTTTTTTCCACCAGCCGCGCGAAACTTTTGCCCTTTTCGCCCGGCACGTTCCGGTTCCAAGTTGCTGGCCCCCTAGGGTTTCCTCCGCTTCCCTCGCCTTCTCCCCGGGGGGCGTGCGGGGACCGGGGGCTGATCCCCGAGCGGGGCAGCTCGGCGGGCACGGAGGAGGAGGGGAGGGGAAGGGGAGACGAGGAGAGGGCGGCGGCGGCTCGGGAGGAGGAACTGGTCAAAGGGGACCCTGACGGCAGAGTGCCCGAAAAGGAAAGCGACGGCGCGGTTTGCTGCAGTCGGAATAAAGTTCGCGCCCTTTCCTCGGCGTTTCGCAGCCTCCCCTCGGCTCTCTCCCACTCCTTTTTGACAGCTGGGCGCTAGCAGCCACCTCCACCTCCACGCCCGCCACTCCCCGGGGGGCGCCAAAGTTGTTTTCCATCCCCAGAAAGAGCAGGGGGGGAAAAAAAAGTAACAGGGCGCGGGGGGAGAAATATACATCCTCCTGCACCAACTCGGTAGAAATCGGCGGACAAACAACTAAACTAACCTACTTTTATTCTGCAAAAGGCAAGTAACATTGTAGTCAACGACAATTTGGGGGAGAGAGGAGAAACTTGTGGGGCTTGCAGGTCCGTCAGAGGTCACCTCGCCGGTTACCCCCCCACCCCTGCCCCCAGCAGCCCCCATCCCGGCACAGTCCGTTCCTTTTTTTTTTTTTTTTCTGTCCCGAAGGGCCAGGGGAACTCAGCAGGCTCCGACCTGGGGAGCAACGGCGACCCTGGGCGCGGGTGTAAATCAGTCACCTGAGCGCAGAGGGGCCGCGGCGAGGGCGCGCGCTGGCGGGCGGGCGGGCGGGGAGAGGCGGAGGCGGCGAGAGCGGCGGCCCGGAGGAAATCGGGAGGGGGAGGGAAAGAAAGGCCGAGACAGAAGGAGCGTGAGGCGGCCGAGGGGCTGGTCCAGGCGCGGCCGCTAAGAGGAGACCAAGAGGCGGGGGCTGCACTTGACAACCAGCATGCGGAGATGGTAAGAAGTTTCCACCCTCCCTTCCTTTTTATTCTAGACTTCGGAAGAAAGGAGCCCCGCGCCCGCGCGCCTCGGGGGCCGCTCGGGGGCCCTGTTTTCCACCAGTCCTGCGGCGGGAGGTAGAAGGGAGGGCGGGCAGGAAAGGGGAGCCCCCAGTCCACTCTGCTCCCGAAATCACCCCTCAACTTGGCCCGAGTGTTGGAAGGGAGCTCCAGGTGGGAGGGCGGGTGTGTGCGCGGGCTCGGGGGGTTCGAGAAGGTCGCCCCTCTCGCGGCCCGCGGGCAAGGTGAGCGGCCGGCGAGCGGACGGCTCCAGGGAGTTGGGACGGGCCGGGAGGAAGGCGGGGGCTGATGGAGCGCTGGAAGGAGCTCCGGGAGGAGAGGCACGCCGTTTGGACCCACGGTAACTTTCAAAACTTGCCCGCGGGTGCGGGACCGGCGGCTGGGCGTGGGCGCCTGGGCGCGCTGGTGCGCCGCGCGGGGAGGACACCGCCACCCCGTCCCTGGCACCTCTGCTCTTCCCCTCTCCTCGCCCTCCCATTCGGGAACCCTCCCTTTGTAAATGAAGAAAATGTAGGAAGTGCTCCTGGAGGTTTTCTGAAGAATGTGCAAAACGCTGGGCAGCAAAATCAACCTTAGAGAGAGAGAGAGCGATTTGGAAGTGCAATTCGACACTAGCCGATTCTTGTTACTTACACATTGATTGCAGGGTGGCATTTGGGGCCCGGAGAGGGGGCAGGAGAAAAAAAGGAAAAAAAAACAAACACCTAGCCCTAGGTGAAGTTCTCTGTAAAGTGAGGCTGAGATTTAAAAAAAAAAAAAAAAAGTTCCAAGTCCAAGTGGTGGAAATGGGGAGGCTTGCGAAGCGAGATTTCAGCACAGCCCCTCCGCCCGAAGCGGCTTCTCTGCAGCGAGGCAGCGGGCAATTAACTCGCCGGGTGCTGAGCGCTCTGTCCGCTTTCGGGGAAGTGATTTGTTAGAGATGGGGCTGGACCACTCCCTTCCTTTTAGTTTGCCCCAACCCTTTGCTGCTATTGTTGCCCCCTCTTGGGAATCTGATATAGCGTGTTCCGCATGTAGATGGACTATGTAAGAGAAAGGGAGATAGCGGGTTGGCATTTTTTTCTCTTCCCTTCCCCCTAATGTGACATCTCTTGTTTCACTGATCAAAGTCACAACTGGAGTGTAGGAGATGCGACTGTCAAATGCAGGCACCAAAAAAAAAAAAAAAAAAAAAGTAGCGTGAGCCCAAGTCTGTGGTTACAGTAACGCTGACAGAAATTAAAGTGGTTTTGAAAGCAGCGTGCGATTTACGGTGGTTCCCATTTACCCTAGAGTCAAGCTGTTGTAAAACTGATGTACAAAAGACATCATAAAATAATCCTGTGTACCCAGGATTAAAGTGGCAGAAAGTGGCCTGTTTTATTGTTTTTTATGTACTTAGTGGACAGTTGCAATGGTTGGAACCTGTATTTAAGTGGAGGCGTCAAAACAAAATATTAAGTATTATCTATTTAGCACTCGAGGGTTTTTCTTATAGCGGCATTTTATCCAAGAACACTGTAAAAGCCAGTTGTAGGTATTATTTTCTTTTCCCTTACCCCCAGCCTACATACTATTTGTCCACACATCTATTCCCAAATACTAGTCACTTTGAACAGTGGTTAAGCACATTTGTCACCCGCTGCTTTGTATTCTGCAGTTTCAGATGTTACTGTGCATACACATACATTATTTAAGTGGTGGAATTTATTTTTGTGTAGTGTGTATGATCTGAGGACTTACTCCAGTTATGAGACCCTGTGCAAGTTAATAGAACTTGCTTCACCTTTTGGAATCACCCCCACCCCCCAAGAAAATCCCTTGTGAACTTTCATGGGGTATCTGTGTTTTATGTTACATTTGTAGCTGCTTTATTTAAACTGTTCAGCCTTAATGAAGCTCTTGAAGCTTTCTGTTCCGGAGAGCAGAGTATTTAAAATCCAGATTGCTAATCACTTTACCAAAGTACAGGAGTAGCTTCACCTGAGGGAAGCAATACTGAGCCTGGACGTGAACTCTATTTGAGTATCCTGTGAGAAAAGTCTCAAACCGTCTTTTCCATCCTCGAGAATATTAAGTTCGCTGTTGTTTGCATGTAAGGCTTTGAAGAAGAACCAACCCCCGAGTGATTTTAAAAAATAAATAGAAAGAAAAATATTAATGGCATTCGTACCTTTCCAATACCTGATTTTTTTCTTCCCCCTGAAATGTAAGATACCTGTCAGGCAGGGATATGTGATTACAGAAAGCCGCAGACAAAAGCAGAGGTGACTATTGCTATATTAAAATGTAAGTGTTACAGTTTGAATTTTCATGTGAGAGTTTTTGAGTTCAGTGCTTTACATAACATTTTGTCCTAATCTTGCTTGCTGTCAGGGATGTTTCATGGTTGTGCAATTGCTGCAGTCAAGAATGCCAATTTGCATTCCAGGAGTGTCATTTGATTACTTTTATCTGCACAGCTCCAAGACCAGCCCAGACCTCTCGTTTCATCTTGCCATGTCACGAGTCAATGCTGTGTCGTCTTTTCAAAAATCTGCCTGATTTAGACAAGAAAGAAAAGTACTTTCATGTTGCAGCCGCAGTCCCCTGCTAACTTGTCAGCAGCAGGATATGATTCACTTGGGCCCAGAAGAATGGAACAGAGAGGCGGGTTAGGCGGTTCAATAAAGCCCACGGACAGGTAGTGTGTGACGTCCCCAGAGAGCCACAGTTAATGAAGAACAGGTCTGCTTAGTTCTCCACACGCTGACCTGGTGCTGTCCCCACAGTTTTCTCATTTGATCTTTCCCAGCAAATTGATCTTTTCTTGTATTTTTTTGCCTTCCAAGTTAGTCCTTGTGGGACTGAAATTAGCAGAGCAACTTAAGTTGGATAATACAGCTGTTCAGAAAAGAAGAAATTGGACACTGGCTCAAAAAGAGGTGGGGGGTGGAGGGAGCTTTTCTTTTTGTTGTTGTTTCTGGGAATATTTCTTATATTAAGGGAGCCCCAAATAGGTGATGACTTGAAGGTAGCATTTTCCTTTATTTTTAATTTTAGAGTTAAGGTTCCACACCATTTTAAATGTTCCTCGAGTATTTGAAAGATAATCCTAATGAGTAGGATTTAGCATTTTTTCATATTCACTTGTTTGAAATGATTTGCTAGTCGACTTTGTGTCTTTTATGGCTATTGTAAGGTAGACTAAATATCAATGTCACACTTGGGCTGTATTATTTATATTCTTCTGTATCACGACAGTTCCAAGTTATCCAGGGCTGAATGGCATAAAAGATTAAACAATAAAAATTATTAACAGTGTTGTGTATAAATATTATGGTACATGGACATGTTTTCTACAAATTACCACCAGCCTCTTTTATAGAAATACCACAAATACACTATTAATAAAATATTTAAAAATATTTTCAAGATCCTGAATTTAAGTGTAGGTTTTTAGAACTGAGACCAGATTACAAGTTCGAATTTCTGTAGATGGCTATTCTTGCATGTCCTTATTTTTTGATTAAACTTAATTTTAGCAAGTGAGTAAATCTAAGTTGGGAATGGATACATCCTTTAAAGTTTCACTTATAGAATTTTGTATATGAAGCTTAGGTTGGAAACGGCTAATAGATTCTTAACTCGTTGTGAATTTGAGGAGCAGTACTTTCTGAATTCCTCTGCAGCTGGTCTCATTTACCATCTACATCCTTACAAGAAACAGTTGAAAAACGTTTCTTGTGAAAGGGAGGCAGCCTCCTCAGATCTTTCCTGTTGGATGGGAATTACATAGGATCATTGGATCATTGGTTAGTAAACTCCTCACTGAAGAGCTAGAGGGAGCCTCATGATTTTATTAGGTATACTTAAGGTTTAAAAAAAAATCACTCTAGCAATCAGAATGTTGTAGGAAAAGAGTTGATAATGAGTACTGGCTTAGTATTTAGGCTTGGAGATGCTATTGTAGTTTCTCTCTCTTTTTTTTTTTTTTAAGCTGTGATAGAAGCAGCAGAACTTTCTACAAGAACAGTCAAAATAGGATTTTCAGGGTTCTCTCTTTCAGATGGTCTGAAGATCAAGCAAAGTACATTCACAAACATTTTAAATCTGTTTTGATTTGCTAAGGACTGCTTGTAGCTTTGTCAACTGATGGAGGTCAGTTAAAGAGGCCAACCTTCAAAGTTGTATTTACTGGAATTTCCTATCAAATCACTGAGGAGGGGATACCTTCTTTCTGTTCACTCTGGACACCCTCCTGTCTCTTTGAAGTAGTTTGATGCAGAACTGCCCTGCTCTGGAGAGAAGACTCCTTTCAGATAAATACTTCACAATATAAGCATAAATAGTAAACCATTTATAAAGCTGATGTATCAGAGATCAATAAATTAGTTAAATTTAAAGAAATAGAATTTAAGTGGTATTAAATTCAATATTATCTAATTTCACATTTATCACTAAAATTTGGGATACATATACCTTAAATGGTCATTGATCATAATTGCAGTTTAATATTTATATGCTAGCTTTTAGTAGCATTGCTTTGCACAAACTTATTTACCATTTAAGTAAATAGTATAATCCGGTGAGATAAACTACCCAGATTGGTCTTTTTTTAATCTCCAGCACAGTAGCTCTCATTATGTTGCTAGCCAATAAAAGCCTTTATTTGTTGCTTATTAGAACCCTCAGTACATGCAAGAGTTCAGCTATAATTTAATTTGGCTGTTCAAAGAGCCTCTCTTGTTTTAAAACATGTTCTCAGTAGCTTTTATAATTTATTGAGAACCTATATTCTAACTTCGGCATATGCATAGGAACACTTTTACAGATATATCATGTTCTAATGTTTGGCCATAGCAGAATCATACATTTTTTTCCCTTTAATTTCTTTTTCTTTTGCTTTACTTTTACCTTGACGTTTTGGAGCATTTTTTTCCCCTGGTAATTTGAATAGCTTTGTAATGATTATTTATAATCAATTTCCCATGGAACATAACCTTCCCTTAAGGTGTAGTGAGTAGGGCACTGAAAAAAAGTTAATTCCATTATTAAGAATTCTAGTTGGGGACATTTCACTGTTGCAGTCATTTGGAATTACAACAAAGTTTACCTTTTACTTCACACATTACTAGGGTGATAAATTCAGTTTCTTTACAAGAAACTGCTGGGAAGTTTTGCAGAGAGTGGAAGATGGCTTGAGTGTTTTGGTTGGTATCATTTGTAGCAAACCACTGAAGACTAAAACTTGACTATGGAACTCTAAAATGAGTATCAGGAATTCTTCTGCAAGGAAGGCAGAATGTGGAGCTGCTAAATGAGTCACTGCATGTATATCTTAGCAGTGGGAATCACATCAAGCCAGCCCTCCAGATACAGTATTTAATAGTTGTCAAAATGTACAGTATTGTTTTGGAACTTGTGGTTCACGAGTTCATAGTCTCTTGCTTTTTTGTGTTCAGTACAAAGATGTAACAGCCCACACAAAACATTTTTCTCTTATTATGACCTTACATTTGCCAAAGTGCCCCATGCTGAAATTCCTTTTCAGTATCTTTTTTTTTTTTTTTCCTCAGTCCAAAGCCAGACGTGTACCCAGACACAAAAGCCTCTGTGTATAGCAAGCTGTTTTAAATATTGTGACTCGACGATGTGCTGTCCTGTCTCTGCTTGAGCCAAGGATCTCTGCTCAATGTCTGTGGATTACCAAGCTCCTTCTTTATTGTACCTCTTGTCAACCATTCCTATTCATTTAACCTTTCATTAGTGTCTGTGCAGCTTCACTGTCTGGAAAGGCAAGGAAAAACCGAAAGGCCCCACTGTCACAGTTATTAGATTTCTCGGTTACATCCCAGCAACCATAGAGAAGTGAGAGGAGACACTATTGTCATGCGTGCTGCCGTCCTGGGGTGCAGCCCTTCTGTGCACGTCAAGGACATGTGCCACATGGTGATATGCGTCCCGGGGATAAATGCACAACACGGGGGATAGGCTGCCGCTGGCGGTAATGAGCTTTGTGGGAGTTATTGCAGAGACCAACAGTTTGTGATGGAATTCTGCTTAACAGGCCAAGGAGATAGACCCGAGTTGAGGGCTGCCAAGATTTGCCTGTGCGGAGCTTAAGTCAGTCACATTGTTTTCAGCTAAACTTCCTTTGAGGGGAGAACCGATATATTTGACCGTAAGGAGTAGTCTTATTTTCATTTCTTAATCTTTCAGAGGACACAAGTGATGTTTCTGGTGACTATTCAGTGTATTATAACTAGTTTTTATACTGGCGAAATCCTGCCTGTGAATGAATCTATTTGCAGTTTGTCTTACTTCTTACGTATCTAAAGGAGAATTTAAGAGATATTTCCTGGATGTCATATTTGTGTTTTCAAATCCTATGTTACTGTTTCCCCCTGTTGATTTCCCTCTCGCATCTTTTGTGTTATTACTTGATGCTTTAAAAATGCATTTGCCACGTTGCTTTAGTGTAAAGGAAGAAAAAAAAAGATCATTGAATTATTTGCAAATTATAATAAAGACCAATATGTGCAAATTTTGGATTGGAAAATGCTACTCAATATCTTAAAAGATTCACTGAATTACTTTTAAAGAATTCTCAAGACATTTGAATAGAAAATGGTAAATTATAATACCTGTATCTCTCTCTATACACAAGTTCACTTTTTTTAAATTAGGAAAATATTTGTTGCTGGGGCGACTAGAATTTTTTGTCAGTTTACTAAACTGGTTTGGTGTTCCCCCATAGCTTTGCAAAAATATATGATATTACAGAATCCTTGTAAAATGATTTTTAAGTTTTACATGACCTTACCGTTTTTAGCCAAGCCTAAAATTTTCATAGTTATACTTGAAACTTTCTCTGGTAAGTTCTTGAGAATTCTTTTCATGGTATCTTGTGGGCTAAGATATCTTTGTTTCAGGGAGGAGAGATGGGCTATTTCCACGTTCATTTTTTCAGGTAGGATGATCCTCCCCAGGGAAATACATATTCATTCAGTAATTGACAGCTAAGTGCCCAGCCAGCCTAGGGCCATGTCCCAGTCTCTGGACCATTGGGTGGGAAGTTCTATGTAGATAGAACGATGAATGTACCTGGATCCTCTCGGGTGACCTTCTGGCCTTCCCATGATCAAGGCAGGGATACGTTAATTTTCTCTCTTTTAGTGTTTCTGTTCCCATTCATTGTGGTTTGTGGTAGGAGAAGTAGAAGAGGAAGGAGGGGCTTTCTAGGCTATTTTACCTTCCCCCCCAGAAGCCATATTGTAGTTAAAAGGAATGCATGGCAGGAGCTGGTCTCTACACGAATCCCGCACCTATCCTTCGTACAATCAGTATCTCAGTTGGCTGATCACACCTTGGAGAGCGATTGTACCACTATCCACTCCAAAGTGAGAATGGCCATGAGCCTGGGCTTATAGAGGCAGGTCCCAGTCTGGTCTACCTAGGACTGAGAGTCTCCATTTCATCCTGGTAAAATAAGTGATTTTTGTAATTTCTATGTTTCTTTCCAGTTGGAACATGTTATGTTTTATGTGATAGGATTATCTAATCAGAACCATTAACCATTTTTAATATATATAATTTTAACCAATTGTATATATTGAGATACAATTCATATGCTTAAAATTTCCAGTTAATAACAGTCCTTGGTATGGCTATAGCATGTTTTATTTGATCATTCCTCCAATGACTGACATTTGGGTAGTGTTGACTTCTTTATTATTACAAGTAATACTGCTGTGAACATTTGTGTACATATGTTCCATTTTCACTTTCATTAGGGATACACCTAGGAGTGGAGTTGCTGAGTCATGTGGCAGCTTTCTTTTCACCTTTTCAGAAATTTCCAGATTGTTTTCCAAAGCAGCTGCATATTTATGTTTCCACTAACCATGTACAAGTTCTCTAATCTCTCCTCGTCCTCTCCAACCTGTTACTGTTTGTCTTTTAATTTTAACAATCCTAGTGGGTGTCAAGTGATTTTGATTTGAATCTCCTGGAGTGTTAATGATGTTGGGCATCATTTTATATGCTTATTGGCCATTTGTATATCTTCTCTGTATAGCAGAAATGTCTTAAATCCTCTACTCATTTTTCATTTAGGTTGTCTTTTTGTTGTTGAGTTGTAAGAACTCTTTATATATTCTGGTGGTGGTGGTGTTTAGTTGCTAAGTTGTGTCTAACTGTTTGGGACCTCATGGACTGTAGCCTGTCAGGCTCCTCTGTCCATGGGATATTGGCTGCCATTTCCTTCTTGAGGTGATCTTTCCAATCCAGGAATTGAACCTGTGTCTCCTGCATTGGCAGGTTGGATTCTTTACTGCTGAGCCAGCCAGGAAATCCCTTTTTTATTCTGGACACAAGTCTTTTATTAGATACAAGATTTGTAAGTATTTTTTCCCATTCTGTGGGTGGTTTTACTTTTTTTTTTTTACAGTGTCCTTTGAAGCACAGAAGCTTTACATTTTGATAAAATCCGATTTATTTTTTCTTTTGCTATTTGTACTTTTGGTGTGCTAAGGAACCATCTTCTAACTCAAGGTCATGAAGATTTACTCCTGTGTTTTCTTCTAAGGGGCTTCCCTTGTGGCACTAGTGGTAAAGAATCTGCCTGCTAATGCAGGAGACATAAGAGACATGGCTTCGATCCCTGGGTTGGGAAGATCTCCTGGAGGAGGGCATGGCAACCTACTCCCATATTCTTGCCTGGAGAATTCCATGGACAGAGGAGCCTGGTGGGCTACAGTCCACAGGGTCACACAGAGTTGGACATGACTGAAGTGACTTAGCACCTAGTATTTTCTTCTAAGGGTCTTATAGTTTGAGCACTTACATGTAAGTCTTTGATTCACTTAGGCTAATTTTTGTGTATAATATGAGTAGGGGTCCAGCTTCATTCTTTTGAATGTCGATATCTTAGTTGTTGCCAGCACTGTTGTTTGACAACTCCTTTCCCCTTTGAATTTCATGATACCTTTTTGGGAAAAGCATTTGACCATAGGTGTAGGGGGATTTAATTCTGGATTCTTCACTTGGTTCCATTGGTCTGTATGTCTACCCCTGTACAAGTTCTCCACTGTCTTAATTACTATAGTTTTGCATTGTTTGCAACTGAGAGGTATGTATCTTCCAACTTTGTTCCTCTTTTTCAAGATTATTTTAGCTATTCTTGGTTCCTTTACAGTTATTTTAAAAATTATTTTTATTATGGTATAAATGACACAATTTATTTGTTTTTAAACTTTATTTATTTTTGGGTGCACTGGGTCTTTGTTGCTATGAACAGGCTTTCTCTAGTTGTGGCATGTGGACATCCCCTTGTGGTGGCTTCTCCTTGTGGAGCGTGGGTTCTAGGGTGTGCGGGCTCGATAGTTGTGGCACACAGTTAGGTGCCCCGCAGCATGTGGAATCTTCCTGGACCAGGGATTGAATTCATGTCCCCTGCACTGGCAGGGAGATTCTTAACCACTGGACTACTGGGCAAGTCCAACACACAAAATTTAATAATTTAATTATTTTAAGTATATGGTATAGTACTGTTAGCTGCATCTTTCTGTGCAACAGATTATTAGAACTCTTTCACCTTGCCTATGCCCAGTGAACAACAGTTCCCCATTTCCTGTCCCCATAGCCCCTGGTCAACCACTATTCTGCTTTTGAAGAATTTGACTACTTTAAGTACTTCATATAAATGAAACAATGCATTTATATGAAGTGTTTAAGTAGGATAGTCACATCTGTCCTGTGACTGGCTTATTTCACTTAGCATGATGTCCTTGAGGTTACTGCATGTTGTAGCACATGACAGGATTTCCTTTTTTTTTTTTTTAAGGCTGAATAATTCATTGTATGTATGTACCATATTTTCTGTACCCATTGATCCTTAGATGGACATTTAGATTGTGGCTATTGTGATGATGCTGCAGTGAACATGGATGTGCAAATACCTCTGAAAGATTCTGCTTTCAGTTCATTTGGATATATATCCAGAAATGGGTTACTGGATCATATAGTAGTTATCTTTTTAATTTTTTAAGGAACCTCCATTCTGTTTTCTTTGGCTAATGACCCATTTTACATTCCCACAACAGTGCGCACAGGTTTCAGTTTTTCCACATCCTTGTCAATGCTTGTTACTTTGTGTGTGTGGTTTTTTTTTTTTTTTTTAAGTAGTGGCCAAACAGATAAGAGGTTATATCTCATTGTTTTGACTTGAATTTCCCTGATGATTAATGATGTTGAGTATCCTTTCTTTCTTTCTTGTTTTTTTTTTTTTTTTTTGCGTCTCTGTGTGGCATGTGGGATCTTAGTTCTCTGACCAGGGATCAGACCCTCGCTACCTGCAGTGAAAGCATGGAGTCTTAACCACTGGACTGCCAGGGAAGTCCCCTTTTGCACATTTTTAATTGGATTATTTGACTTTAGGTGGTTGAGTTGAGGAGTGCTTCATATATTCTTGATATTAACCCCTTATCAGAAATGTGGTCTACAAATATTTTCTCCCATTCAGTAGATTGCTTTTTCTGTTGATTACTTCCCTTGCTCTACAGAGGTTTTTAAGTTTGAAATAGCCCTATTTGTCTTTTCTTTCTATTGTTGCCCTTAGCAGTATGCTTTTTCTTTTTACTTTATAAACCCCGTGTATTTGGAAATTTAATGTCCACTTTTAAATGATTGGTGTATCTAAGAAGCCATAACAAGGAAAATTAGAAAATGGTTGTAACAGAATAAAAATGAAAAGAGAATTTACCAGAATTTGTTGCATGCAGCTGAAGCTGCTCAATGCAACTAAATACAGTGTGGAACCTTGAATAACGTATGAAAACAAATAATGGACACTGGCATAAAATTCTGTGAAATTTGAACAAAATCGCACTTTAATTAATAATACCTTAGTAGTTTACCTTTAAAACTCAGAATTATCTGATCCTTCGAAGAGTAAAGGCTACATTAGGAAAGTACATCTATTATTTGGGTAAGAAACTCTTGGTGGTACTCCAGGGGACAAGAAATATGTCATCTGGTAACCAAAAGGTTATGGCTGTTAGCTCCCTGAGAAACACCCTGGTCATACTTTGATGTTTCTTAATTATCATTGAGTTTAAAAGCATTCTAGGTGTTCTCTATAAGAGATACACGTCATGCCCTGGAAGGTGGTATTAAGTACCTAGAAATAATTGTTTTTAGTTTAATAAATACCTCAAAAAGAAAAAAAATTATTGAGAAAATTTGTCTTCCTGGACATTCCTTTGTAACTAATAATACCACCCACCAGTGATTAAAACTGAAAAATGACTGTAGGATCTCAAACCCAAACTAATTGGTCCACTTAAGTTTTAAATAAATGCATGTGCGCGTGCTCAGTCGCGTCAGTTGTGTTTGACTCTTTGTGACCCTATATAGCCTGCCAGGCTCCTCATCCATGGAATTCTCCAGGCAGGAATACAGGGTTGCCATGCCCTCCTCCAGGGGATCTTAACCGACCCAGGAATCAAACCTGCGACTCCTGCATCTCCTGCATTGCAGGCAGATTCTTTACCCACTGAGCCACCTGGGAAACCACTTTAAATAAATACTATGTTCAAATCTGGCATGGCACGTTTGGAGGCACGAGCTTGTTTTAAAGTTTACCTGACAAATTTTGTAATTAAAATACCTGATTGTTGAATTAGAGAACCTTGAGACCAAATGAAAGGTAAGGTAATTTGGATGACCTAAAACAATTTCTTCCCTTAAAGATGTAATTTTTTCTTTATTCATGCTAATAAAAGACTTATATTTATCTCCATCTAAAGTAATTACTTTTATAGTATGCTGATGAGCCGTTCTTGCTTAACTGCATTGTCTCTTACTGGCCTTTTGCCAGTTAGTTTGGACAAAAGTTTCATTATTCATTCAGTATCAACTATTAATTAGATGGCTAACTGATCAAATATATATGTGGAGAGTATGTATTTTTCCTTCTGTAATGCTTACCTAGGTTACATAAAAATTAATTAACCAATTTTAAATAGTATCTTATAATATACAATTACTTTTGGTGAAAATTCTAAAGAGGATTTATAATCATTTATAAAAATTAGTATGGTAGAAAATCTTATATTTACCATACACTTGATTTTTGGTTTTAACAAATTTCATTATACCAAATGGCACATTTTTATTAATGTTGAGCAATAAATTAATGTTGCTTTTCCATTTCACATATTTTGACATGTGCTCATATGGATCTTGTTTTATATATACATGGAATGACAGCATCGTGTGTACTTTTATTTGTGTCTTTCATGGTTTAGGGACATAAAGTATGAAATTACCTGGAAAAATACAGCCTTACAAAGTAAGTTTACTCACTCTGTCCTGTGGTGTTTAATCTTCCTGTAATACACATTTTACACTAATGGATTAGGGATGTTTATTCTGTTAACATGTGTTATGCTAACAGGTATGCTTCTGAAAGTTCAGTGTGATAGTTCAGTGTTTCCTTTCACTCAAAATGGAGATTGTAAACAAAGCATTGTATTTGTTCAAACTGGTTTCCAATAGACTAAAACATTAATTTCGCTTCAGAGTACGTTAACTCTGAATGAGATGAAAAAGTAGATATTTTTTAAACTCAAGAATTCTGCCATGTGTTAAACCATATTTTTTACCCTATTAAGTGTCATTTGCAAAAAAATATTTTCACATTAAGTATTTAAGTCTGTTCATTGGTCTTTGCAGCATCACTTATGTCCATAAACAGCAACTAGTCACTGACAGGACACTTCTGTGTACAGAGGACAGTGATAATTAGATCTAATGAAATTGTGTGTACGTGTGTATAGTGACAAACTGATAGTCTACAACTTCCTTATGGGAGAGGGAGAAAATAGTGTAGGGGGAAGGGTTTCACACTTACCATGCATTTTCATATTGCAGTAACACCTGATACAGTGTTTTTGTAGTTTTAGGTATATGTATGGATAGATGGATAAATACTGAGTGTATCATTGAATATTTCTTTTTTAAATATGTATATCTTATTTGGCTGTACTGGGTCTTAGTTGTGGCATGTGGGATCTAGTTCCCTGACCAGGGACCGAACTGGTGCCCACTGCATTGGGAGGGTGGAGTCTTAGTCACCGGACCACCAGGGAAGTCCTTGCATATTTCATTAATAATGTCAAATTGTGTTTCTGAAATACAGATATGCCAAAGTAATCTGTCTTTGTATGTTTAGAAATCTACTGTTTTGTCAGTACACGCTTGAAAGAGATCAGTCCTTCATGGACTGGTTCAGCTTGTTCCCTGACTGAGGGTTGGAGATTACATACCCACCCCCACGTGCATGCACACAGACCATGTGAACATGTGAATGACTGCAGACCGTATTAGGTGGAATACTTCCATACTTCTGGTGGCATGCTTAGCTCATCCTCTCCTTTTGTAGGCACACTTAAGTAGGGAATCAGGTTATAATACATGTTGCTTATTGCTTGATGAGCTTGGAATTTGAACAGAGAATATTAAGGATGGAAGTGGACTGTGTAAGGGCTTCCTCTGTCTCTAGAGAAATCCTTTCCAATGGTCTCTGCTATCTACAGTGCACACTTCAGACTCCTCACTCCTGGACTGCGCTTGGAAGAGCATTGACAAAGTTGACCCCTCTTCCTTTTTTTCTGCTTCCCATTCACCTTCTGATTGATAAATTCTTTTTTCTCTGGATATGTTAATATTCTCAAGCAGCTATTAGTTAACTGTCCTGGGAGCTACTTGTTAAGGTGACTTTGCATCTGTTTGGGTTTTTATGGATATAATGCAGATGGCAGTCTCATTGATTTTAAATTTCTTCAGAGGTACCTCATGCTGCAACATTACATGTAATGTGTTTTGTATATGGGTATGTGAGAATGGTGGGAAGCCACAGGATAAGACTGCAGTTTCCCGGAGGAAAAAAAATGCATAAGGGAAAAAAAATAATAAGGC
This sequence comes from Dama dama, assembly GCF_033118175.1. Taxonomy (NCBI): domain Eukaryota; kingdom Metazoa; phylum Chordata; class Mammalia; order Artiodactyla; family Cervidae; genus Dama; species Dama dama. The sequence continues at coordinate 36,304,627 of NC_083709.1, forward strand.
TATAAAAAAAATAATAACCAGTTAAATACCTTCTACAGAAAGTTTCTATTGTTTAATAGAAGATATTATTTCTCTTGTAGAGAAATATCTCAATTTGAGGCTGGCTTTATATATATGGATGGAATGGGCTCCCCTGTGGCTCAGTGGTAAAGAATCTGCCTGCAGTGCAGGAGATGTAGGTTCAGTCCTTGTGTTGGGAAGATCCTCTGGAGGAGAAAATGGCAACCTACTTCAGTATTCTTGCCTGGAAAATTCAATGCACAGAGGAGCCTGGCAGGCTGTGGTCCACAGTCACAAAGAGTTGGACATGACTAAGCATGCAAGCACGCCTTATATATAGATGGGATACACTACAATCTAGAGTTTAATAGGAGTGAGTGTGTGTGTGTGTGTGTGTGTGTGTGTTGGGGGGGGTGCATTTAACCTATTGCATCTATTTTCTGTGATAGAAGTGAAAGTGAAAGTCGCTCGGTTGTGTCCAACTCTTTGCAACCCCATGGAATTCTCCAGGCCAGAATATTGGAGTGGGTAGCCTTTCCCTTTTCTAGGGGATCTTCCCAACCCAGGGATCGAACCCAGGTCTCCCGCACTGCAGGTGGATTCTTTACCACAATGGAAACCCAAGAATACTGGAGTGGGTAGCCTAGCCCTTCTCCAGAGGATCTTCCCGACCCAGGAATTGAACTGGGGTCTCCTGCATTGCAGGTGGATTCTTTACTGACTGAGCTATCAGGGAAGCCCGTGTGATAGAATAAATTTGTCAATTACTTTGTGATTCTATTTTTTATTATACATTTAGGACCAAGATTAGATTTTAAAGATTCTTAATGTTTCACATTGTGTGATATTCAACATCTCTTTGTTATACTATTTTGTGGATGCCAAAAATGACCAAAAAGATAAATGACTTTGTATTGGTTGATTCCAGAAACTTCTTTCACTTTGGTCTTTTATTCTCTTTAGAGCACTTTAATATCAATTAGATTTTGACTAGGGAGAAACATTTGTTAGGAGAAGAGAAGGTAGGAGGATAAGGCACTGAATATCTCCTGAGGATAGACCTTGGTGGACTAGGAAACCTCCTGTTGCTCCAGTTTCCTTAGATCTAGTCTAACTTTCATCCTTGTGTTCCTGTTTCAGTCTGCAGTCTGTACGTTTCAGAGCATACTACACTGGTGTAGTGTGAGACTTGTATTATTTAAGCCCTCAAGGTTGAATATATCTCCAGTTTTAAATTTGAAAAGATGTCAGAACCAAGGTAGGGTGATAATGGAGAGAATGGAGAAACTGCACAGAAAATGTTGAACACTGATAAAAACTATAGTTTGAAAAATACATTGAAAAACAAAGGGCCCGTTAAAATGAGTGCCATGAGATGTGTTTCTGTGATTCATCAACCTTTGTGTTTACCATATTCTTCCCCAGCATCTTTCAGGGTCTCCTCTTGTGCCTTTCATCCAATGGCCAAGTCCTATTAGATTTGTCTTCTAACTTCCTGCCCATTCACCATCACCCTAGTCCATAGCCCCACCTACCGCCCTTTACCTGCAATATTATTGTCACTTCTAACTGCCGCAGTGCTTCTGTCCTTGCCTCTCTCCTCCCCACTACACCCAGAGGACTCTTCACGGAGAAATCACTTCCCTATCACAAAGACTTCCAGTCTCTTCTTTCATCTTACAACACCTGCAGTGAAGATCCAAACTCCTGCCATGACTGAAAAGGATATGTTCGATGTCATCCTTGCCCAGTGCTCCAAAATCATTTTCTACCACTGTTCACTCTGCTCCCATTTCCTAACCTCCTTGCTGGTCCCTGAACATGCCAAATTCGTCCCTTCCTCAGGCCTTCGCATGTGGTTTTTCTTTGCCTGGAATGCTCTTCTCCCAGATTTTTGCAGAGCTTCCTCCCTTATTGCATTCATTTCTCCTTGAAAATGCCATCCATTCAGGGAACTTCGCTGGTGGTCCAGTGGTTAAGATGCTGTGCTTCCAATGCAGAGGGCAAGGGTTGGATCCCTGATCAGGGAATTAAGATCCCACATACTGAGTGGTACGGCCAATAAAATAAAATAGAAAATTAAGCGCCTTTTGTGTGTGCGTGCATGCTAAGTCCCTTCAGTCGAATCAGACTCTCTGTGACCCTGTGGACTGTAGCCTGCCAGGCTTTTCTGTCCATGGGATTTCCAGGCAAGAATACTGGAGTGGGTTACCATGCCCTCCTCCAGGGGATCTTACAGATCAGGGATCGAACCCGCATTTCCTGTGGCTTCTGTATTGCAGGTGGATTCTTTACCACTGAGCCACCAGGAAGCCCAAGTGCCTTCTGTAGACAGTGTTAAAAATATATTTAAAAAGGGAAATGACATTCCTTCAAAGAGAACTTACAACTTTCCTCTCCTGGCTGCCTCTCTACCCTGTATATTTCTTTGACTTCTAACCCTGATTTTTTTCTCAGTAGCATTAATCACCACTTGAAACTGTATTTAATTTGTTGGCTTATATGCAGTTTATTAATTGTCTTTCCCCTTCCTGTTAGAATGCCAAACTCCCTAAGAACAGGGACCTTTGCCTGTCTTATTAATTTCTGAATTTCTGCTTTCTGTAGCGGTGCCTGGTATGGGAAACACTCAGCAGATGTTTACTGAGTGAATGAGAATTTTGTGTGTGTGTGTGTGTGTAGTCGCTAAGTTGTATCTGACTTTTTTGTGACAAGCTTAACTGAATACTTGGTGACCTCAGTTTTTAGAACAGCTTTATTAGGATATAATTCACATGCCATACAATTCACCATTGTAGGTTTTACAGTTCCATGTTGCAAATATTGTAAATGCAATTTTGAAGGATATTGGGAAATAAATGATAAACTTAGAACTTGGAAGGAAGTCTAGTTAGGTATTCTCAAGTGAAAGGAAGTTTATAACATTTGAAGACCTTGTTAACAAAATTCTTGATAGAATTTATAAACTTGATATAATTAATATACTAATGTTCTAAGGAAACTTGAAAATCACAAATAGGTAGATACAAATAAGTATTATTCTGTATAAAATAGTCACCCTAGGACGTCATACATTGATGGTACCATAGCTGAAAATGTTTTGGAGCCCATCGTTTGGCATTGGCTTTGGACAGTCTGTGTCCGATTCTTCTAAGTATTTTCAGTTCCGGCAAATTTTTTGTGACACAAATTTTGGTTTGGAACCAGAGATCAAATTGCCAACATCTGTTGGATCATCGAAGAAGCACGAGAATTCCAGAAAAACATCTACTTCTGCTTTATTGATTACGCTAAAGCCTTTGGCTGTGTGGATCACAACAAACTGTGGAAAATTCTTAACGAGATGGGAATACCAGACTACCTGACCTGCCTCTTGAGAAATCTGTATGCAGGTCAGGAAGCAACAGTTAGAACTGGACATGGAACAACAGACTGGTTCCAAATAGGAAAAGGAGTACGTCAAGCCTGTATATTGTCACCCTGCTTATTTAACTTATATGCAGAGTACATCATGAGAAACTCTGGGCTGGAAGAAGCACAAGCTGGAATCAAGATTGCTGGGAGAAATATCAATAACCTCAGATATGCAGATGACACCACCCTTATGGCAGAAAGTGAAGAGGAACTAAAGAGCCTCTTGATGAGAGTGAAAGAGGAGAGTGAAAATGCTGACTTAAAACTCAACATCCAGAAAACTAAGATCATGGCATCTGGTCCCATCACTTCATGGGAAATAGATGGGGAAACAGTGGCTGACTTTATTTTTTTGGCTCCAAAATCACTGTAGATGGTGATTGCAGCCATGAAATTAAAAGACACTGCTCCTTGGAAGAAAAATTATGACCAACCTAGATAGCATATTAAAAAGCAGAGACATTACTTTGCCAACAAAGGTCCGTCTAGTCAAAGCTGTGGTTTATCCAGTAGTCATGTATGAATGTGAGAGTTGGACTATAAAGAAAGCTGAGTGCTGAAGAATTGATGCTTTTGACCTGTGGTGTTGGAGAAGACTCTCGAGAGTCCTTTGGACTGCAAGGAGATCCAACCAGTCCATCCCAAAGGAAATCAGTTCTGAATATTCATTGGAAGGACTGATGCTGAAGCTGAAACTCCAGTCCTTTGGCCACCTGATGTGAAAAAGAACTGACTCATTTGAAAAGACCCTGATGCTTGGAAAGATTGAAGGCAGGAGGAGAAGGGGACGACAGAGGATGAGATGGTTCGATGGTATCACTGACTCAATGGACATGAGTTTGAGTAAACTCCGGGAGTTGGTGATGGACAGGGAGGCCTGGCATGCTGCAGTCCATGGGGCCACAAAGAGTCAGCCATGACTGAGCGACTGAACTGAAATGAATCATCCAGAAGTTAAGCCTGATGAACAGGGTGGGTGGTAAGGCCAAATCAGTCTATTTCTGGTAAGAAAAAAATTGGCACAATTGATTTTTCTCATATAACTTATGAATTGACTCTGGAAATAGTCACAAATGAAGAATTCCAGAAATGTTTTGAACAATAATGGCATTGTTGGAATGAGCACAGTGTCCTGAGGTGACAATTGAGACATATTAATTAGTTTTCCTCACCAATAATGAAACTTCCTATTTCCATAGAAACTCATTTGGCTATAGGAGAATCAGCGGGAGATTTTTTTTTGCATATATAAATCCATACATGCATGCTTGTAAACATTTTTCTAACCATCATATTGTATTTAGGATTTTGTAGTCTTATGCAACTTGGCTGCATGTGGCAAGTAGTACTGGATAGATTGTACTTCAGTGTAAACCTTATGAAATTTGAGTAAAATTATTTTGACTCTGGCCTCAGGAGGCCTCCGAAGGCAAAGAATATTGAGAAAAATTTTAACCAAGATATGAGGCTGCATATGTACTCTGTGATATTAAGTAGTTTTATTAGAGTTCCTTGGCTAGAAATTAGAAAGGTTTTCACATAGCCTGTATTGTATACTTTGTCTTAGTTTCAACGAATCTGTATATGTAGGGCATAAATACATACTCAGGGCATTAGAAATGAGAAAGCAAGTGAAATACAAACTTCTGCCCATAAACTGTTTGAGGCAGTCTTGTTCTTACTGATATATGACAGAAGTCACAGGAAAAAGTAGTTGCTAGAGGGGAATATGATTTTATTTATTTATTTCTTTGTGTGTGTGTGTGTGTGTGTGTGTTTTAAGATTGTTTTTGAATTCCTGTAAGTTGTGGTTTGAGGTAACACTTATCAGTCAGTTTCTTTGTGATTACTTTCTGACTCTCAGTGAGGAAATGCATTTGATATACCTTCTCAGAAAATTCTGTAGTTAAACATTTTTCCAGTTCATCTTCCAGCCTCTTTTCCACAGCATAAAATGCTAATTTTGCATGGAATCCATAGATTTCGGCATACTTATATTTTTAACATTAAAGGCCTTTGTGAAAAATGTGAAATCATACCCACACCCTATCTTGAAATTTGTAGAAAATATTTCTGAATGAGAATTCAGGAAATAAAAAGGGTATGAAATGTTTAACTCCTGAAAAGTTAACTTTAGATGTTCTGAATCCCTCCAGAAGTTCTTTGAAACTATGGAACTTTGTGATTTGAACATAAGTTAAGACCAACTGGTATTGGAAATAAACAGCTGTAATCTGTTGGGTGTTTTTTAGTCAGATCCAAAGTGTACTTACGCATAACTAGTGTACTAAGCTTTTTACACAGTTCTGTGAAGGTAGAGAGGGCTCTTAACGGGCCCTGTTATAAGGTGGAAAGCTCTGCTCGACCAAAACATGAGTGCATCATTAACACTGTCTTTGTAGGAAACACGTGTGCTGTTTTCATGGACCATTTGGCCCATGAGACGGGATTTGTCATAATTCATTGTTATGTACAGTGACTCCTGTGGGAGTATCTAGCTGCTTTACCTTGGATGGGTTCTCCATGTTTTATCTTGTTCCAGGGTGGCTTATTATACTAGAGAATGCACTTAATTACAAGCTTTGTGTTTTCCGACACCCATTCACAATGACCTCCTCACTACACCTGATTTCATCCATGGAATTTCATGGGCAGACTGAGGGCATTTATGACTTGGAAGATGGAAGTTACTAGATTTAAAATCTGTTCCCATGTTTTACTATGAGATGTTGGACCTTCTTATTTTGGGGGGTTAATGTTCTCAAGAAAAGAAATTTGTATTTGATGAGAAACTAAAGAAGAGCACCATTTATTAATGTAGGATAGTGTTCAGAATATCAGAAGAAATTGATTTTGTTTTTATAAACTACTGTATCATAGTTTTCATCTTAATACAATCTTCGAGCTAGGTCCAGGCCTAAAGTAAGACCTTTCCTTAGAAAAGGAAAGTTTGGGAATATTTCATGTTATAATCAAACACTGTAAGATCTTAGAGAATTTCAGTTTTTTAATGTATATGTGTTATCTGTTTTTTCACTTTGCTAAATTTGCCTCTCATTTGAGCATACTCATACTTTATTATAATCAACTGTTTAAATAGCTTTCACATGCTGCTCCATAGATTCTTAGGTATATAATTCTTATCTTTTCATATTTCTGTCTTTATCAAGGAATAAATGATCCTGAGTGGATTGTAATTTAGTAATGTATTTATTTAGTAGATTCATGTTTTGATTTTTAAAGCATTGCTCAAAGATTCTGGTTTTGGGCTACATTGGCAGTACATCTTGGGCAGACTTCTAATGGTCAAAGTTAAATTATACTGCCTGTGTATTCCATTTTTTAGAAATTAGTGTTTCGTTCCTGATTGAGAAATCCACAACTAGGACTATCAGACTTTTCTAAATGTGTTTAGTCAACATGCAGCCTTCTTTGGAAAGTGATTCTTTTTTACCAAATGAATTTTATAAAGCCAACTTCCTTAATTTGTAAAATAGGCATAATGAAAGCCTCAGGGTGATATTTTTCCCCTGAGAAATCTTGAGAGAGACTTTAAACAAATCAAAATATGCTTGTAACTTAAAAGAAATAATTTGATGTGGCAACTTTTAAATAATAAAAAAAACGCACACACACTATGTAACCTTTCTTTGAGTCTTTGGTTTAAGTCCTCTGTCATATAATGCCAGAAACTTTGTTCTAAGCTGCGTGTGTGTTGAAACATGTATGCTTGTCCTAGTGTCATAACTAATTATATCTCTCATATGCTTACTTCTAGTAATTGGAAAGTAGACCTACCGCAGCAAAGGATTTAACATTTAGTTTTGTCTTGGGGACCTGCTGTAGAAATCAAGTTTTTGACCTTGTAGCAACTCGGCACTGTAAACTGATATTACTGTTTTTTCAAGTGTTTTTTTAAGACTTTTAAAAAATATGGACCATTTTGAAGTCTTTATTGAATTTGTTACAATATTGTTTCTGTTTTATTTATGTATTTCTTTTTTGGTCACGAGACATGTGGCATCTTAGCTCCCTGATCAGGGATTGAACCCGGGACCGTGTGCATTGGAAGATGAACTCTTCTTAACCACTGGGCCACCAGGGAAGTCCTTGATGTTACTATTTTCAATATATCATCTACTTTGTGTTCTGCTGAAATAGTGTACTGTAAGGGCAGACAAATTTCAGGAGTTCTTAAAAAGCACATCTGTCTTTGCCAGTAATGATAGATGCTGATACTGACTCACTTTGCAGTTTTGACTTCAATAGTTCATTTATAAATTGGAAATTGACAGTCTGCTGTTGTGATAGCAAAATTCCGTAGGATTTCTCTGTCCCCAAAGTTTGTCAGATGGTTGTAGCTGGCGGCAGACCTGATGGTGCTTTGGTCACTTCATCTTTTATGGATGGGTCTAAAATAATTTGGGGCTCATTCTGTGAAAACACATTGAGTAGAATTTTTACTGACTAGTTTAAAGATCCTGTCTTGGACATGCTTGTGACTGGGGCAGCAACAGTTTGTAATATGCACCAGCATGTATGAAAATATGTGGTCCTTGTTCCTGCCTGCTGCAGGAGGACTTTACCCGGCTTCAGGCTCTGCGCTGCAGTCTTGTTGCAATTAAAGTCTTAGAGCTGGGAGCAGTTAATGCTGGTGATAGACTGTGGTATTTAGCACTGTGCTCTGTTCCCTGGTGAGAGCTAGTCTTGTAGACTTACAGGATTCTAGTCTGAACTTGGGAAAGACTACCAAAGAATTTGTGGTGATTAAATATTTTTGAAAGCGAGAAATACAGTGTCTTTCCTTATTAATGGGAAGACCTTTAGGGCTTTGCTTAAAGGAATCGTGAAAAGATGATGCAGTTCTGTGATTGATAATTGTTGAAAATTTCACACTGAAAATGCTAGATGTTCTTTTCTCTTATTAAGTTAAAGTATGCCTAGCTTTGAAGTTTCTTTCATTATAGTTAAAAATGAAACTCTGCAGTTCTGTATTTCATACTTAGCTCTGTCTTCTGTATTTTATACTAAATCAGTTTTAATAAATTCTGCATTGTTTCTGGCCTCTGGTAACTTAAGTATGCAGAGGCATTGAACTTGAACATTTTGTGCTCTGACATGTAGGCTTTGGATTCTCGGTATAACTCTTCTGTTTTGAAAACTGAACTCTCGGTGGTTTCTTTCTAATCAGTATATCATGACCTGTTCCATTAAAAAGTTAGATGGTCTCAGCCACGTAACTTTTGAAGACTGGGACTGTAAAAAAGTGTGCATGAAATAATGAATGTGTCTTTCCAGTTTTTAAATGTTCATTTCTCTTTGAGTTTTTGTGGTGTCAATCAAATGAACACTAGTGTTTGGTTTTAAGAATAACTGATGGTGGAAATCTGAATTTGTAGCTGATGGGCCTCATAAGAGCAAGGGTTTTGTCCAGATGTGGGCATCCTGGCTCCGCATGAGAGCCTCAGCCTCCTGTCTGACTGATGGGAGTGGCTTCTCACCAATCAGCGGGCTGTGAAACCCTGAGATGGGGAGGATGTTAGGGCTTCTCCGCCTTCTGGACCTGAGGGTGCTGCCACTTCCGCGGGACAGTTGGAATCTTGAGAGATGGTTTTTGTCACAAATAACTGAATTAGGGTGCCTCCTGCTATGTAGTGGGCCAGAGACACCTCATTGTCCCAACTGCAGAAGAGTTTACCCTCAGTAGTGACTTGTTCTGCCCAAAATGTTTCATTACCTCTGCTGGGAGTCACTAAATGGTTATTGATATATAAAAAACAAAAATATTGGTAAAGATGATTCCTTTTCCCCCACAGAATTGCCACCTGAATTTTTATTTTTTGGGCCATGCTCTGTGGCTTTCAGGGTCTTAGTTCCCCAGGCAGGATTGAATCCAGGCCCTGGCAGTGAAAGTGTCAATTCCTAACCACTGGACCTCTAGGGAGTACCTGACCTGACATTTTTTAAAAGAAACATTTATTTTTTTTAAGCATAGTTGACCCTTGAACAGTACAGGTTTGAACTGCCTGGTCTTTTGCACCAGTTTTTTTTTTATAACAGTGAGTATTATAGCACTACCTGATTTGAGGAGGGCTGAATCTTGGCTTTGGATCCAGGGATATAGAGGGCAAACTATAGCTTATTCTTGGTGTGGAGGGTCAGTGCCCCTAATGCCCTTGTTGTTCAAGGGTTAGCTTTCTATTACTAGATTGTCACTTAATAAATGGAACCCAAATTCCACTTCTTAATGTTCTGAGTAGATTGATTTCTAAAGGGATATGGATATTTTATATACTCGGCATCCTAGAAATAGTTAGTTGTGAGCCCGCAAATCAAACCCACATAGACCCATTTATGCAAATACCCATCATACTGTGTGTCAGTGTGGTTGGAAGATGAGTGCCAACACATACACGTGTGTTGAAACTCATGTCTCTGATTTTTTGTAATTAAAGCAATTATCTTTTATTGTTGTCAGAAATTGCAATAGGATTAAAGAAATTTTAAGTCAACAGAAAAACATTAGAGTCAATGAAGCCAGAATTTGATAAAAACAAATATTTTCACATTTTCATTGCTTTCTCATGTCAGTACCAGTTCTGAAATTTTGACTGGAAATTTCAACATAAGGCCTTGTTTTTTGAACAGTATTCAATCTGAAAGACTATTTGATGTATAGCTAGTACATAAACCTTCGCCTTCTACACACACTCATAGTCATGTGGCAACCTTAAAGCAGCTCGGAAACATTTAATAAGACCTGTTTATTAGGTAGTAGTTTTCATTTATGAAAAAGCAGTTAAGTGTGTGTGTTAGCGTGCAGCTTTAAAATGGCCAGAAGTAACATCTCCATCCAAGGACAAACAATAAATCAGCATTTTCTTGGCCTTCTAACCAGAGTTTTGGCTTTGCTGTTGGAATGACCTGTATTTGAATACCAATACCTCTACTTATTAAGGTCGTGAAAGTGAAAGTATTAGTCCAATTCTTTGCGACCCCATGGACACCAGGCTCCTCTGTCCATCAGATTCTCCAGACAAGGATACTGGAATGGGTTACAATTCCTTTACTCCATGGGATCATCCCAACCAAGGGATCAAACCTGGGTCTCCTGCATTGCAGATGGATTCTTTACCATTTGAAACACCAGGGAAGCTCCTAAGGTAGAATCTGCACAAATTCCTTTATCTATTTATTTATTTCATAATTGTGGTGAAAAAAAAAAAAACCCGCAGTATAAAATTTATCCTCTTGTCCATTTTTAAAGTGTAAGTTCACTTTTCATTCCAGTTCCAAAGAAGGGCAATGCTAAAGCATGTTCAAACTACTGCACAATTGTACTCAGCTCACGTGCTAGCAAAGTAATGCTCAAAATTCTCCAAGCCAGGCTTCAACAGTACGTGAAACGTGAAATTCCAGATGTTCAAGCTGGATTTAGAAAAGGCAGAGGAATCAGAAATCAAGTGGCCAACATCTGTTGGATCATAGAAAAAGCAAGAGAATTCCAGAAAAACACCTACTACTTCTTTATTGATTACACCAAAGTCTTTGACTGTGTAGATAAAAACAAACTGGAAAATTCTTAAAGAGATGGGAATACCAGACCACCTGACTTGCCTCCTGAGAAATCTGTATGCAGGTCAAGAAGCAACAGTTAGAACCGGACATGGAACAACAGACTGGTTCCAATTCGGGAAAGGAGTACATCAAGGCTGTATATTGTCACCCTGCTTATTTAACTTATATGCAGAGTACATCATCCAGAGTGCCAGGCTGGATGATGCACAAGCTGGAATCAGGAGTGCCAGGAGAAATATCAGTAACCTCACACATGCAGTTGACACCATCCTTATGGCAGAAAGCGAAGAGTAGAACTAAAGAGCCTTTTGATGGAAGTGACAAGAGGAGAGTGAAAATGCTGGTTTAAAACTCAACATTTAAAACACTACGATCATGGCATCCAGTCCTATCACTTCATGGCAAATAGATGGGAAAACAATGGAAGCAGAGAGAGACTTTATTTTCTTGGGCTCCAAAATCACTGCAGATGGCGACTGCAGCCATGAAATCAAGACACATGCTCCTTGGAAGAAAAGCTATGACCAACCAAGACAGCATGTTAAAAAGCAGAGACATTACTTTGCCAACAAAGGTCCATCTGGTCAAAGCTATAGTTTTTCCAGTAGTCATGTATGGATGTGAGTGGTGGTGGTGGTTTAGTCACTCAGTCGTGTCCTACTCTTTGTGACCCCAGGGACTTGTAGCCCATCAGGCTCCTCTGTCCATGGGACTCTCCAGTCAAGAATACTGGAGTGGATTGCCATTCCCTTCTCCAGTGGATGTGAGAGTTGGACTATAAAGAAAGCTGAGCACCGAAGAATTGATGCTTTTGAACTGTGGTGTTGGAGAAGACTCTTGAGAGTCCCTTGGACAGCAAGGAGATCCAACCAGTCCATCCTAAAGGAAATTAGTCCTGAATATTCATTGGAAGGACTGATGTTGAAGCTGAAACTCCAATACTTTGGCCACCTGATGTGAAGAACTGACTCATTTGAAAGGACCCTGATGCTTGGAAAGATTGAAGGCAGGAGAAGAAGGGGACGACAGAGGATGGATGATTGGATGGCATTGCTGACTCATTGGACATGAGTTTGAGCAAGCTCCGGGTTGTTGATGGACAGGGAAGCCTGGCGTGCTGCAGTCCATGGGGTCGCAGAGTCGGACACGACTGAGCGACTGAACTGAACAAGTTGAGTAGCATCAACTATATTCATATTTTTATGCCTTTTTGAAGTAACTTTTATTTTGAAGTAGTTTCAGGCTTACAGAAAAGTTGGGAAAATAGATTTCCCATATACACTTTACCCAGATGCCTCAAATGTTAACATTTACTATGACTATGTAATTTTAAAAATTGAGATATAATTCACATACTATACAATTCACAATTTTAAAGGGTACAATCAGTGGCTTTTAGTATAGTCACAAGTTTGGGCAACCATTGCCACTATTTGATTCTAGAATGTTTTCATCATTTGAAAAGCAAACTATACCCCACAGTAGTAACTCTCCATTCACCCCTCCATCTAGTCCTTGGCTTCCTTTACTTTTGACCCACTATACTCTCTCCTATGAAATATTATAGTATTGCTATCTGGAGTATTTTGAGATAACATATGAAAATACCTCGTACGGTGTCTGTCAAAGGTAAGTGCCAAATGCCTATTCCTTTCTTTTCTGTTATCATCTGAACAGAAAGTATCATACAAACCTCTAAGAATTATTTTGGAAACTGTGATGCCAATGAGAGGAACTGTTTCTCTTCTGAGTGAGAACTGAATTGTTATTAGTTTAGCAGACCCAACAATTTCCAAGATACTCAAAAACATAATGGAGGCAGTTATATTAAAATAGATAATGTAAGGTGTTCCCCGGTGATCCAGTGGCTTAAGACTCTGTGCTCCCAATGCAGGGGGGCCCAGGTTTAATCCCTGGTTGAGGAACTAGATCCAACATGCTGCAGCTAAGAGTTTGTAGGCCTCAGCTAAGGCCTGGTACACCCAAATACAGAAATAAATATGTGTTTTGAGAAATCAAATAAAAATAGCTAATGTAAGGTAAAACAGTCTCTGAAACTCCAAAAAAATATGGCCATAAAAATAATGCCCTGCAGGGAAAAATCTTTTGCAGTGGTTGCCCATCGTCCATGCCACCCTTTTCGTTGATTAATCTTTTACTTTGAAGTTTTATCTTTTTGGAGGCATGTTTTGTGTGTCCATCGTTTAAACATTTCCAAACTTTGTTTGACTTCCTAACAAGGCATGGTAACTACCACAGTGTGGTAAAAGCCAGCAAGGATCATAAGGTTTGCACTATTATCTTAAATGTCAGACACGCACACTTTGTGACCTGGATTTGATTAGCCTTTGTTGCTGTGATCATTTGTGGATATACCAGCTAAGATATCTGCATTTTGAGGATTAATTAGTTATGGTTCTAATTACCTGTGTAGGTATGTATGTTTCCGTCGCTCAGTCATGTTGTACGCTTTTGCAACTCCATGGACTGTAACCACCAGGCCCCTTTGTCCATGGAATTCTCCAGGCAAGAATACTGGAGTGGGTAGCCATTCCCTTCTCCAGGGGATTTTCCCGACCCAGGGATCGAAACCAGGTCTCTTGCATTGCAGGCAGATTCTTTACTGTCTGAGCCGCCAGGGAAGCTGCATGGTTCTGACTGCCTTACCACAAATATTCTAAATATTTCAAGTGGAGTAGGAAGCAGTATTCGTAGCATAAGGATAGGAAGCACATGAGTCAGAAAGGCCTGAGTTTGAATCCCAGCTGTGCTATGGGAAGTTTGACAAGGGACAGTGTCAGTTTCCTCATTTGGAAACTTGGAGGGTCATAACTTTCATTGTATTGGGTTGGAGTGAGGATGAAAGTAGACCTAGAGTGGGAAAGGATCAGCTCAGGGTCCGACAGACAATAAAAACTGTAAAATGGTGGATGTTATACACTTTTCCTTATGTGCTGCTTAAAGAAGGGACTCTGTAGTCCTGTGATACTGATTAATTTATGTGTGACTTTTTTTTTATTTGCCTGGAACGTTGCACATTAGGTAGCTTCTTCTTGTGAAATAAGGAACTGCAGTGAAAAATCTGAAGAGCAACAAAAATAATAATGACTCTGGCTGAGGTTACTGTGGTGGAGCTGGTGGGCTCATTTCAACCCAAAGAGCTAATTTTTTTGTTTTGGTTTTTTAGATATAATACTTACTGTTCGGAGTTAATTCTACCTATTGTGAAGCTAAAGCATTTTATGGTATTGAAAAAAGAAGTATATTAAGGAAATTGTCCAATTTGAAAATACACACCTATGGTAACCCTTCTCTGATAAGCTGTCTTCATCTCATTTTATAATAGAATTGCTGAATTAAATGTGATTGAAATGTTCTTTGGGTGTTAGATTCATAAACATGATTAAATATGGTTTTTGTGGCTTGTGACGAGCACAGGAGTAGCAGTTTTTCCCAGTCACTTGACCTGGTAATTCTTTTTTGCTTTTGGTATTTCTCACTGCCTTAAATTCTTGAGTCTAGTGACAAAGCTATTTAGTGTGTGTGTCACAAGTCTGCCTATTTGGAAAGGCAGACAGACATTGCAATATATTGCCATCATGACATTAAAGGAAAAACACTTTTTATAATAGGGTGAATACTTCTGAGCAGAAGCAAAGGTCAAGCTGTAGAGTGAACTTTTGAATGACAGCTAATGTTAGCATGGCTTAAAGGGGAGATGCCAGGTCAACTATGGGCACTCATTAGCTTCATGGATATGAAATGACAGCATCTTTCCCCTTTTATGCTAGGGAATGCTGAATTTTCTGAAAGCAAAAGGGAAAGGAGTATGTGTGGCTGCCAAAATGAGATGGTATGAAATTAAATGATCAGGACACAAAGCAAGCAAGAAGAGTATGGGTTAGAGTGTGTGTGATAAACATTCCAGATAGGCACTGTGGAATGGACCAGAAGGCACAGGATCTGTTTTTTTTCTAACCTGAACTCTGTCACTAACTCTTTGATCTTTGTAACTTGGGTACTTCTTCAGAGCTCCTTATCTGAAGAGCGAACAAAACGAAGGATAGAAAACAGGTTTCACCTCTCTTGTAATATTGATAGATTGGTAATGGCTGCTTAAGGAGGATTCTGAGCGCGCCTTGGGTCATTGGGAAAGGGGTGAGTGGGTGCTGACAGGCACACACGTGTATGTAGGTATATGTACCTCACTTGTTGACTAATCCTTGTTCAGAATCCTTTTGCATTCACATTATGTTTCAGAGGTTACATTTGCCTTGGTTATAGGGTTGAGATGATCTTTTTTTAAATCAAGTGTTCGATTTTAATCATTATTTACATTTTATGATGAATCTTTTATGAAAATCTTCACAGGAAAACTCATCATATCTCACAAATACTCACTTGAATTATCGTCCATCCCATTGTAAGCAGCAGTAGTAAAAGTCCCATGGGTTTAGGTGTCATGGCCAGATCACAACACTCTAAAGCCATGGGGTGCAAAACTGTGAACTGAACCTTCAAACTCTAGGTTCTGCATGTTTTCACAATATTATACTTTAGGAGGTAAATAAGCTAGCAATCTTTTGAGTACTTACTATGTTCCAGCTATGTGCATATCTTATTTAATCTTTTTAAGCATCCCACAAACTAGGCATTATTAACATTGTTTACCACTATGAAAAAAATGAAGCTTCAGGAAAGTTAAATGGGGACTTCCCTGGTGGTTCAGTGGTTTAGAATCTGTGCTTCCACTCCAGGAGGCATGCTTTGGATTCCTGGTTGGGGAACTAAGATCCCACATTCCATGGGGTATGACCAAAAAAAAAAAAAGAAGTTAAGTGGCTTGCAACAAGTCATCCAGCTTTTAAGTGACAGCAGGAGGATCACAGCACAGATCTGTCTAGCTCGAGCACCTGAGCTTTGATAACCACAGTGTTCAGCAGCAGAGACGATCTTTGTATTCCTGCCTGAAGGTCAGTGTATTTCTACTATAGGGAGAGACTCATAGGCCATAGAGCCTGCTGCCTCGCAGGCAGACAATGATGGGTTTTTGGAAGGAATGAAGTGGTTGTTGCCAGAGCTAAAGAATACACCATGTGTTGCGCATAGACTCATGTTGGGGGCTCCTCTGACTGTCAGACCCAGGTGAGTGTCACTGAATAGGTCCCTGCAGAAAAGTAAGCCACCTAATGGACAGCAGTTACTTACATGGTCATCATTACTTAGTATTTGGTATAAGGCATTCATTTTTATTTTAAGGTAACTTTCAAAATGAAGTCATATTTTGGGTGATAATTTAATACCAAATGGAAGGAACATTTATCTGTCCATCCCTCCTCAGTCTCTTAAGTTGTGTCCGATTCTTTGAGATGCTATGGACTGTAGCCCGCCAGGTTCCTCTGTTCATGGGATTCTCCAGGCAAGAATGCTGGAGTGGGTTGCCATGCTCTCCTCCAGGGGAAGATAACGACCCAGGGATCGAATCCATGTCTCCCTCATTGGCAGACGGATTCTTTACCGCTGAGACCCCTGGAAGGAAGGTTGGTAAGAAAATTGGTGATGGCGTGTACCTTTTCTCATATTGATACACAGCCTAATATAAACAAAGCGTTAAAAGATATGGAGTCCTTAGCAGCATTACTGGAAGCAAATAAGATTGCCTTCAGATGTACAATAAAAAAAACTGTTGGAAAATTTTTGCTTGCCTTTAAGGAAAGAATCCTTAAGTTTTCAGTGTCTTTCATTATCTAAGAAAATGATCCAGAGTTATTAAAGACTTAATCCACTGTGTTAGAAACTCTAGATTTTAGTGACTTTTATGTATTAGGTTTTTGTACAAGATGGGATCTATATCAGCTACCTACTGTTAGCTCATCTCCACTGACAAACAAAAAGGTTTATATGCCTCCCTTAAGAGATTAAATGTAGCAAGCCTATTTGTGGCACATGTAACTTTTTAAATTTTTTGTTATCTGCCTCAACCACCATTGGAATAGGAAATGGCAACCCACTCCAGTATTCTTGCCTGGAAAATCCCATGAACTGAGGAGCCTGGCGAGCTACAGTCCATGGGGTCGCAAAGGGTTGAACATGGCTGAGCGCACACACACACAACCACCATTAAGATTGTCCCCACACAAGGGTAGGAGTCATGTTTTATTCATGTTTGAGTCACCAAATCTAGCAAAGCCTAACATACAGTAATTCCATAAATGTTGAATCAATAGCCGAAATTCAGTTTTACCTAAGAGCAATCAGCAAGCTACAAGTGAAGATCGTGTCCACCTTCTTGTAGAAATCGGAAAATACACTGGATTTTTTGCAATTCATATAGGTTAGCATGTTTTGTTGTGATCAGTTTTCATAGAGAAATCCTCAAACATGGAGAGTGAGTGGTAACAACTTACATTCCTTTAGCTTTGTTTTTCCTGTAAAAATCTGTCTAGATTTAATTGCCCATGGTCTGTGCATGAAAAAGACTCTAAAGAAATATTTTTGGTTAAAAATAAGTAGTGGATGGAAATTTGTGTACAGTATAAATAGAGTATTCTGTGTGCCTTTTTAACTAGACCTAAACATCTGGTGGCCTGAGCTGTCAGACTTGCACAGCTGCAAAGGACAGTGGTGGATCTTATTAGGGTTTGGCATCTGAATGATCTGGTTGCCTTCTACTTTTGGTGTTTTTACACCACAGATTATAAAATATAAAAAGCAGAGCAAAAATGAAAAAGTGAATGCCTGGGTGTTTAACGATGGGGCAGAGGTGTGAGGGATGCTCTTGGAAAGCTGAGCCGTGGGAGTCCCCAGATCAGACTATGGGGGGCTCTGATGTTCTGCTTCCTCATCTGTGGAGTGGCATCACAATATGTTCTTGGATATTTTCGGCTAAAAGTACTTGAAAGCCTGACATTCTGAGCTTTTATAGTGTCTCATTCTACAGATAATATTTGAGGACCTCCTTTGTGCCAGACATTGCCTTTGGGACTGGAGATAACTCTCCAAGGACTTAGCAGTCTGGTGGAGTTAGGGTTTTCTAAGGCAGTGTCTCATGGTATTGTAGTTTTATACTACTGAGATCTTAGCTATGGATCAATTTTTAGCTCCGAGAATGTGAAAAGAAAAGAAAGATAGAAAATGTTCTGTTATTTCTCTATGTCTATGCCTTATATGAATTGGACTCTTTGAATTTACCTAGGTTATCTCCCACATTAGGTAGTTAGAACAGTGGGTGGAATTTTATAATACAAAAAACTTATTTTGGGCACAGCCAAAATATTCTAATAGATGTTCAACCAGGTGTGTAAGTTGACTAATTTTAGACATGTCATTGTCATTATTAATTTAAGTGGCTTGCTCTTACTCAAAATGCTGTGGACAGCCT
Source organism: Dama dama (assembly GCF_033118175.1). Taxonomy (NCBI): domain Eukaryota; kingdom Metazoa; phylum Chordata; class Mammalia; order Artiodactyla; family Cervidae; genus Dama; species Dama dama. Next base: position 36,323,000 of record NC_083709.1, read on the forward strand.
AAGGGCCTTTACTGATTCCTGTGGAAGCAGGGAAGTTCCATTTGCATGGATATATGGAGGTTGGTTCTTCTACCAAAACCTGAGGAAAATCATCATTTTTACTTTATGGGGTTTGTTAGTCCTATTTTATAGCAGCTTCACTTTAACCATTGATTAACAAAGTATCCTCTTCTTGTTCCTAATGGTGGGTGTTCATTAAGGACCTGGGAAAAATTGGGATTGACTGAGTAGATTTGAACTTAATTTAAAAAATAAGGGAGACATCACATTATAGTCTCATTCGGTTTACTTGAATTTTTTATTTCTTTGGAAGGAAGGGTTTAGCAAAAGTTTTAAAACTCAAGGTGAACTAGATTACATCACATTCACAGCCACATTATTGTTTGGGAGTCTATTTCACCTGCATATATGCTTTTATGTTTTTAAAAAAGGCTACTCCATGGATGGTTAACTTTATATATGGATTCATTTGATGCCATGACTAGTAATCATTGACTATAACTTAAAAAAAAAAAAAAAATGACCTCTATTCGTTTGTCCAAATCAGAACAAAATGTTTTTGAAAGCGGGGCCATGAGAATACCTTGAATGACCACAGACTTGGCCCACAAAAGAAGGGAAATTATGGAAAGAAGGGAGTCATGCCTTTCGTCCCCCCAAATCCTAGTCTGGGAACCATTAGCAGGACCATCTTGCTGTGCGGCATATTCATAGCGTGAAAGGCAATTTCTAAAACTGCTAAAACCAATCCCTGTAGGGTTTTAGAGATTAAACTCACCACCCTGTGTTATAACCAGATGAAAATAATTATGTACTGCAGCCTGCTGCTGAGTAGGGTGAAATGGATTTCTAGTGCCAGGATTCTTAACTAGGTGAGATGGGTGCTGTGCCTTACTAAAGGCTCCCTGCAGTTGAAAAAGCCTTATCCTATTAGAGCAAGTCTCAAAACTGGTCAGACTGGGAAAAAACAATACTACTTTAGACATCAGTTCCTTTAAAACCTCTTTGAACTGAAATCTTTCTTGGCAAGAGACTAAAATCTCATATTTAAAATACATACCAGAACTGTGCTTTGTGTGTACTAGTTTTGCACTAAATAGATGTTGAGTGAAAAATTTTTATAAGCACAAAGGCAGCCTTTTATACTATAAGGATAATAATGATACTTACCTCATGGGGTTGTGGTGGTAAAGATTAATTGAGTTGCTATATGTTAAGTGGTTACAACCATACTTGGCACATAAAAAAAAACCAAACCATTTTGATTGAAAAAAGTTTTTGTTGGAAATACTCAACAGTTTTGATTGCTGCACAGAAAAAGTAGACAGTGTTTGCTATTATTATTATTATATGATGTCTCTACTGCTAACTTGGCTTCCCTCATAGCTCAGTTGGTAAAGAATCTGCCTGCAGTACAGGAGACCCCGGTTCAATTCCTGGGTCAGGAAGATCTGCTGGAGAAGGGATAGGCTACCCACTCCAGTATTCTTGGGCTTCCCTTGTGGCTTAGCTGGTAAGGAATCCATCTGCAATGTGTGAGCCCTGGGTTGGGAAGATCCCCTGGAGAAGGGAAAGGCTACCCACTCCAGTATTTTGGCCTGGAGAATTCCATGGACTGTATAGTCCATAGGGTTGCAAAGAGTTGGACACGACTAAGCGACTTATTTTCACTGCTAACATCCCGTAAGTGGAGAATTGTTTCTCTGTTTGTGTAGAAGAACAGTGCTCATAATTGCACATACTCTGTAACTCAGTTCTTCTTTTGAATAGTGGTACGAAGTTTGTGATACTAGTGAATGAAGCTGTTATCTCTGACTCAGACTCACTGACTAGACATTTAAGTCCTCATGGGTATACATGACTGACTGTCCCAGTGAGCACTGAATTGTACGCAAGAATATTAACCAACCATACACAAATGAGAATGCCAATGATACATTATCTATTGGTGAATTATTGACTTCTTACTTAAGACATAAAAAGAAAGGCAGGGGAATCCATGCCATATTATACTACCTTTTGGTGAATTCACTTGTATAAAACATTCTCTGCTGGGTGCTTAATATATTGAGGGCAGACACTGTGCTAAGCTCTAAGGATTCAAAGATATAAGGGAAAGAGTAACAATCCTTAGCCCTTATGGTGGTTATATATGGGTGAGACTAATAATACTTAATCAGGCAGAATTGTGAATAGTAAATGTGGTACAAGTTAGGAATACAAATGTTAGCTTTCAGATAACATGTCTTCTGATTATTCTAAGGAAGATGTCATTGTCATTTCCTCTTCCTACAACAGAGAAAATGGGCCCAGAGGAGACAGTGGACTTACCTAAGGTCAGACTTGTTCAGCTGGTGAAGAGCAGTCTGACTTGAGTCTGATTCGAAGCTTTGGGATTTTTCATTCATCTGTTGCTGCTGCCTCTTATTACAGCCAATGTGGGGAAAGAAAAAAATGGTTACAGGTTATAAAAGTATTTACCTATTTTGGAGCGTTTGAAATAAATGAATATTTGCCCTAACAAGCAGACTTGAAGATCTGCAATTTGATAACATTGACTCCTTTATTTGCATAGTATAACTCTAAAATGATATACTGAAGATACAAGAATTATTTTGCTTCAAGAGACATTTGAAACTGTCCAGTGATGTTCAAACCTTTTCTAAATCTCGGGGTCCCTCCCCCCTTTCCAAATGGAATACTACTCAGCACCCGCAGTGGAGAGAAATCAGCTTGCTTGCGAGGTAAGATGGAGAGTTGCCAAGTGTTACAAAAGGACCAGCAGCCTGAGGTCAGAGAGAGCCTGGGGCCCTGGCATTGTGGACAGAGGCTGTTGTAGCCATGGAGAGACAGAGTGAGCTGAGGGTGGTGAGCTGGTGCCAGGCCTTGGAGGGAGGGGCTTTTAGGCCCTGTTGGGGACCATCGTCACTATGCTGGGTGGAATGGGAGGCTATTGAAGGTTTTAGGCGAGGTTTGCGCTTAGAGGGATTTTTGAAGGGCTTGCTCTGCTACCTGTCAGTCCATCCAAGGTGGTCTTCTCTCTGGAGCCAGGGCCACTGTTCCCGGTGTGGTCGAAATTACTCCTTATGGCGAGCAGCCAAGTGACTAGCAATTTCCAGCCTGTCAGGGTCCTGTGATGGGCCTGCAAGGACAATAACATTGAAAAAAAAGCAGAGAAAAAGTTGCCTTTTACCCTTAGTGAACTAAGAATAAAGGAACCATAAAGGAATATAGTCAACCACTACTATCCTTGTCTAATGACCCCAAAGCTCTCTGCTTCTCAGCCCAGCTTTTTTTCCCCCCTCTTCTTTTGGCATTTCATAGCCTGGGAGCACCTGCTTCAGGAAATGGAAGAATGGAGTTCAAACTCAAAGTGGATATTTTCTTTATTTTTTATTTTTTTAGACAGTCCTGGTAAAATGCTTATAGGGACATGGAAGGTTGAAGTTATCCAGAAGAATTTTTTTTTTTTTTCCATTTCTTTGTTAATGTTGTCTCTCTTCTTCAGAGAACTTCTAAAGAAGAATTCGTCATCTGGGGACTTCAAATTTGTTCTCATTTTAGAGTAGGGAGTGTGGTTGGTTGTGGCAAGAGGAGAATGGATTTGTGGGAGGATATCACTACCATGAGGTTTTTGTTCTAATTCTTCAGATAAATAGCTGTGACATGGGGTAAATCACTGAAATTTTTTAAGACCGAGTCCTTGTCTATAAGAAGGAAGGTGGATTCAAAAACTTTTTTCAAGCTTCGTTCAACTCTTCACACTTGTTTCTTCTTCTTCCCCTTAAATGCTGTGTGAAAAATAATTGGTGTGCATTATTAGGTTTTGTCTTGATGGCTTCAGACTCCTTAAAAGAATGTTCTGTTCATTGTAAAACTGTGACTAGGATTCATTGACTTGTTTTGTAGTTAGTGCAGGAGAGGAGTGGATGGTTTTAGAAATTTGTCCTGAAATTGATGACATTATAATAAGTGGATCAAATGTTATAGCTGTTTGTTCTTGCTTAGGGAATCGTCTAAGCCTCCAGACTTAGGCAGAACATATTATATTCTTTGTGTTCTGCTACGAGGATTGCCTGCCTTTCTCTGGAATTCTATGCTGCTCGTGGCCTCTTTTCCCTTGATAGCATGACACATGACTGATGATTTCAGAGAACCTTCTGGATTTTCTTCTTCTTCTGGTATTTAAGTACATGAAAGGGCATCCCACTTTTCCTTTGTAGAGTTCCTTGTTTTAAGAACTCAGTAAGGAGTTCTTGTTCACATTCTTGAAAATGCTTTTTTCAAGAATCCATGTTTCCTCCTTAAACAGAAATCAGAAAATCGTTGCTTTAAGTCTAGATTTTGGTTTCATTCATTCCTATAACTTTCTCTTTTTTCTGCTTGAGAAACGGTGCCACATGAATGAAGCCTGGCCAGCTCGAAAACTCCTGCAGCCAGAAAACTGCATTGCAGTGTTTCACTCCTAAGCCAGCTGGAATTCTAATAGATTGGCTTGCTGGTTGCCCTCTTATTTTTTCCTTTTCTTTTCCCTTTTTTCTTTCTGCTTTAGTATTCAACTTTCCTGGCCTTCCTTAACTTGCTGGTTGTTATGTGCTGGCCTATAATGCTATACAGAATGGTAAAAGAATTGTTGGTAAACGTTTCCTAGATCTTGCTTGATGAGTCCGCTTATCTCATAGTCTGTGCATGTTATAAGCATCACCATTATTTGCTCAGCAGAGTGAAATAGAAAAGCATTAGCAAGAGGTCTGTACGGAGCTTCTGCTACTTGTGTGGCATTGTCTGAGAGAAGCTGGTGGTTTGAGAACCCATAACCCGTGAGCACTTGATTGGATTTGGAGCATGTAGTGAACCAAGGACAGACTATGTGTGTGGAAGTTTGATTTCAGCCATAGTCTTAATTGGGTGGAGTTCAGCCACCAAATCTGTTCATATGGGTATCATATAACTTTTGGAACTTGAATACTTCCTACATTAACTCCAGGTTTCATCCCATTCCAACCTTTTGATGCTCTTAAGAACCAAAAAAAAAAAAACCAAAAAACAAAAACCCCAACTCACTGAAAAACCATTACTTTGAATTTGAGAAAAGAACCTGCTACTTTATTTGCCGTTTCTTATAAACGTTAACTACAAGTTTAGAATAAGAACTTTTAGATGGAGATGGATAGGAAACATCACATAAATACAGATACATTCCAGGTTTTTGAATATACACAAACTGTTCATTGGTTGAATACTAAGGCAAATGAAACTGTCATTGAAATTCTTCCATCTTTTGGACATTTGGCACCTCCTTATACAAAGGTGCACATTTATGACTTTGGCTCATAAAAGCTTTAAAATATTTGGCTTTTTATGTGGAAATCTGTCAGTCCTTTTTGAAGTCTCTTAATTGGGGAGGGGGCCAGATTAGACTGTAATAATAATAATAGAGCATGTTCTGCAAATACCCAGATTATTTCTTTTTTTATAGATTGCCAACAATTTTTGTAAATTGCACCTTGGCAATGATTATTTTACGTTGTCTGACTTGTCAAGGAGTACAATTTCTGTTACAAGGAAATAACAACGTTTTCTCTTAGAGGAGTAGGAAACATTTTCCACAACTGTGAATCTGTTATTGGCTTCATTCAGCCAGCTGCCAGTGGAATCCAATTTCTAGAAGGCAGAAGGAGTGCCATTCACTTTTGCTGTCCTTTCACCTATTTCTTCAAGTTTGGAGTCCTTCAGCCTCTAAGCATCCTTAGGGTCTTCCTCTGCCAGGTTGAATGTGTGAGTTGCAGGAAGTGAGTTGAAGGTTTGTTCCATTTCCTGCTCTCAAATAGTAATTTCTCATAGTTTTCTTTTTCCCTTTGGTGATCTACTTTTAGAATTGGAGTCACTAAATTAGTTTTATTGAAGGAGGAGAATGTACTTAGGCACTTAGAAATTGAAAGGGGATGCATAAGTAAGTTAGCAATCTCCTTGAGTGAAAGAAGTACTGGGTGAATGCTGCTGGGGTGATACAGTTTATTGATCTTAATGGATATTAAGCATAAGCAATTCCATCTCTTGAAGGTGTAGTTTATAGAAGTAAATACCTTCCAACACAATGTTCTTTGTTTGGATCATGTTGAAAAACTAGAAATTTCATTGAAATGTGATTGTGTGGAGTTTTTGAAAGACAAATCTGGAGTATGTTGTTTTGAAAAGCTTTTGACATTGATTCTAAATTTCTGCACAGACCTTTGCAGCCTTTTCACAGATGTAAGCGTTTATGGGAAGACTGTGATTTTTTTTTTTTTTTTTTAATGTATTCTCTGAAACTTAAGTCCACACTGCAAACTTTTGGAGTAGGAATAGGCATTAAAATGTGGTAGATTCGCACACAGGTATGTGGTTTGTGTACCACAGTGGATGCGGTGTTTCCTGTTTCTTGAGGGAGGTGTTTTTTTGTTCCTCTGGGGAAATAAACTTTCCATTTATTTTTCTTAAGTATTTGTAAATTTGGTTACTTATTTTTTTAAGTAATCTCTGCCACTGTTGATTTGTAGAACCCGAGCAGCACTTTCAGTTAATCTTATACATTAAAAACTTAGTTTGATTCAACAGAAACTCAACAAGTGCCTACTGTGTGCTGGATGTTTGTAAAGCTGCTGTTTTGTTTGTGAACGTAAGCACTGGGCATAGATCTAAAGCCTTTTTGCAAACACCCATGAGAACAGGACCTAAAGTGAAAACGCGTTTTGGCCTATGTCACATTTTCTGGTCCTTTCTATGTGTTTCGTTGAGAAAATATTTTTTAAAAACACTTTGGGTTAGGGAAGAAATCCACTTGTCCAACTTGTGGAAGTCGACATCATAAAAGACAACACTTTCAGATCAGGAAATGTAATCAGTCGCCTAATAAAAAGTTCGCATCTAGGGCGCAGAGGCAGAGCCATTCAGCGGGTAGAGGGGGAGGGCTAGGGGCCTGGAGACCGCCCACCCCCGAAGCAGAGAATGCTTGAAACACACGTTGCCATTAATATTTAAGGCATAAAGCATCTTGAACCCTCGCCTTTCTTCCCCGCCTTCCTCCCAGCGTTGCTGTTTGAGTTGCTCCCAAATGCTCACGAGGCCGTGCCAGACGGAAATTCGCAGAGGCCGCCGCCGCCGTCCCACGGAGGCCACGCCGGGGAGGGATGCGGGCGGAACAAGTCGCGCTCAGAGCTCTGGGGCGCCCCGGCCCCGGCCCGGAGCCCCGGCGGCCCGCCGCTCCCCGCCCCCCGCACATGTGCGCCCCTCCCCCCGTCCCTGGAGTCGCTTCGAGGCCATCTAGTCATACGCTGTCCATCAGATGTGTTTACTTTTTTCCTGACAGCAGACACATCTGGAGCACATATTCAGGTTATTCCAGTGCCACTAGACACATTCCACAAGATCATTTCAGCGGTTGTTATGGCGATCTTCCTCCCTCCAGTGATTTTCAAGTTGCATGACAGAAATAGCTGGAGCTAACCAGGGGGACAAAAGTCAACGGGATCAGGAAGGGCTTCTTTCACAGAATGAACTAATTAGTGACCCTGCTTTCTTCACAGGGCAATGAGCATATGGTTTAATAAAGTGAGTCTGTGACACTTTTTTTTCCCCTCTCTGTAGGCAAAGCTGTCACTGGCTGAAAACTTTCCTGTTTTTACTGGTGGGACCGTAGTCTGCTGTCTTTCAACAGAGTTTACTTCACAAGTAGAAAATGTTTGCTCCTGAGAGTTACACTTCAGAACTTTTTCTTGGCTTCATACTACCTAACTATAGTGGGTCCCTCAACTTAAAGAGACAGTGTGCGTTTTAGCTGCCTTCCTTTTGAAGGATTTATGCTTACTCCAGACTCAACATTTTAAGTTAGAATTTTTTGTGTGTGAGTGTTTTGAATTGGTAACTGGAGGTTCAGATGAATATAACTTGTTGAGATTTACCTATCAAACATAGTTATTTCTCACTGGATTAGTTACACACTTTTTTGTACCTGCGATTTTACTGGGCACAACTATAGGATCTTTTAGTATTAAAAGGTTTAATTAAGCAAAGTCCATTGTGATCTCATTCAAGTAACAGGCAGAGGTTCTGGTTAAGATTCCATTTTTTTCCTGGGGCTTAACTTTTTTATATTTGTGTAGGTTTTACTGATAACTTTATGGTGTGAACATAACCTTGAAGACATGGGAATTTAGACCTGAGATCATTTTGTATTATTAAGGGGAAATTCTTGTAGTTTGTAGTAGGTGTATCAGGTAATGCTATAAAGCACTGCCATCTTTGATTACTATATGAGAAATTTCAACAGGCCTTAATAAATGTTTTTTGGATGGATGGACATATAGTATGGATTCAGAGTAAATATCTGTTGTCATTAATCTTAGTTCTGAATGACAGGTGCCCATTTTCTTTCCTTTTTTTTTTTTGGTTTGGTAGTTCTATACTCTTAGTCTTAAAAATATATCCACCTGTATGTATTTTACACTTTTCTTCACATGTACTGCCAAATCCTCTTTTACACACATGTACACATAATCTCCCAACCTCCTTTCCTTGTTCCCCCACCAAAACCCACGTAATTCCCTTACTTGCACACACCACATGTTTAAGTTTAGTCCCGAGACATTACAGTCACCATGAAAAACAGTGTATTTTTCCCATTTGATAGAATTACTCATATGTTGACTGTTCTCTGGACTCTGGGAATGTGACAGTGGGTGACAAGTAGGAAAATCAGAGCTGGACTCTTTCAAGCACATTGTCCTAATTCTCTCCCCGTTGAATGCCCCCCACCCCCACTCTCTCACCTCCAGTCAAATTCCTTTTCCATGGGTCCTGCTGAGGCCAGTCACTAGGCTGCTTTGGAGTACCTGCTTTCAACAATGCCAGGAGGACATGGAGAGGTCGCATAATCAAATGTAATTTAATTCAGGGAGACCTGCTTGTCGCTTCTCCTTATGTTCCTGCTAGTTACACATTATTAACTATGGTGACTTTCAGAGCCTCAATTACTTGGGCGAGTGTGTATCTCTTAGGGACAGAGCTCAGCCAGGGTGGTTATAAAATGATGCTGCCCTCTCCAGATGTAACTTTGTAGTAATTAAACCTAATGCAGTTTAAGCATTGTAGTCAGTGTTGTGGTAGGCATTGCCAAGTCTGCTTCATAATATCACCTTTATCAACTTATTGCTAGTTATCTGGGAACTAGAGTAAACCTGAAAAAGTCACATATATTTAACCCTCGGTTTTTCTGCATCAGGTAAAATGGATAACTTATTCCTTTGTCAAAATCTATCATCCGTATAAGATAGGTTTTAGACTTTTCCCCCTTAATTTACTTTTCTATCCATCCATTTATCTTTTCTCTAGACTGTACATCTACCTTTAGACTGCACATTCCACAGTTTGTTGCCTTAATTTTTGGCAATTTCATCCCGCACAGAGCTATCAACTACTTGGGTGACTTGGTTTCCTTTTCTTAGTGGATGATCAAAATCCATGGTGAAAACACACTTGCCCATCGTAAAAGACTACTTACTTATATTACTGTGGAATTTCTTAAAAAAAAAAAAAAGTGAGCAGGTCCAAACAGAATATCACAGAAGATCCTCAAGCTTCAGTTGTCCATTGTGCTCTTTTATGATGCCCAAGAAGATGGCGACCAGGTTAATTCATTCAATCCGCCAGGGTCCCAGACCAGTTTGTGTGATAGCTAAATAAATAGTGAACTGAATATGGTAGTGATAGTCTCGACTCATAGGGTTTTCTCAGTCGTGAAATGTTTGTGTTAAGGATGACTTTTTTGTTGTTTTTGTTACGGTCTGACAGCTGAAGATGCTTTTAAAATGTTTCTAGTTCTAAAAGGCAAGTCCTATCAATCACAGCAGCAGCAAGTCTCTGGGTTATGGGGGAAGACTGAGGGGTGGAGGAGTAAGGCAGGAAGAAGAGGGGGGAGCTGCTCCTCTGTCCAGTTTACATTTGTCACCAGTGACTAGCTTTTAAAAAATGTATTAGCTGTGCATGGTGGTAAGTAAGATCCAGCTGCGGGGGATTACGGCTTTGAGTGGGTCGGGGAGCTTGGAATGCATTCAGTTCCATCAGGGATTTGTGTCCCTCGTCATCAGCCTTAACATTGCTAAAGCAGTAAAGATTAAGAACAGACCAGTGTCACCTGCCCTGAACTCTGAAAAACCTTAGAGCCATGAAACAAAGTGGGGGCGGAAGCTTAGAACGTGTCCTTTCTCTCTGTCCCAGAGTATTTTCCCAGTGACACATATGAAATCAATGGAAACAACATAAGCTCAGGTGAAAAGGCTATCTAGGATTGCATTATTCCCACAAATGGCCTACCATGGTCCTCATTCTAATTTAGGATAAAAACACTTTCCACAAATAACTTTCTGTTAATGAACATTTCTTTTTTTTTGGTGGGGTGGGGGGAGTTCCAAATCAAGATGAACCATCAGTAGTTAGAAGGGAATGAATACGTCTGAGAGATTGAGTCTCACTTCATAGGAGAAAAAGCTTTTTTTTTTTTGGCCTGGTGTGGTTTTAGTGACCCTCCCCCTCTGCCCCAGCAAGAAAGTTGATAGAACACCACAAAGGTTTGCTTTTTTTCAGGGATTTTGAAATTCAGCATACATGCCAGCAAGCAGTTTAGAGGCAGGAAGTCTTTTCTAGTAGTGCAGTCATGAACTGGTAAACTAGAAGCATCTGTAAAAATTTAGAGGGAATATCAGCTTTCTCAAAGCTCCAGCCCAAGTGTAATGAGGTGCAAATGATAGCACTGCATAACCGTTCCCCGCCCCAATTGTGGAATGAGATACTGAGTCAGAAATTAGGAGGAAGACAAGGATTTCAGAACTCTGCTTCACTGAAACAAATTTCATTTTTCAGATGAAATGGCTTTTGGATGACTAAGGAAGGATAGCCTCAAAGTTTAAGGTTGATGAGTAGTAAACATGATTTTCTGTTCAGCATCTGCAGATGCCATTTCTGAAAAGTGGTGGCTTTTTGGGGTGTGGGTGTGTACATACTCCTTTGACTAAGTTCACCAGAGTCTTTATTTTAAAATAAACTTCAGCTGATTTGTATCTTTGGCAGGCACCTCTCTCTTTACAGAAAGAAAGAAAGAAAAAAAAAACAAAAGGGATAAGAAAAAAAAGATGTGATTTGTTTGAAGGAACACATCTGGGGTGTGATCTGCTGTATCTTAACACCAGATGGCAGGTTTAGGCTGACAACTAAACCCACTTTAGCCTGGTCAGACGGTATCTCACTGTGTCATTTCCCCCCTGCCCCCTGTCCACGCACAGGAAGCAGAACACGTCTTTACACTCACAGCCAGCAGTCCTTGTATCTGTGCCTCTGGGCTGTTTCATTGCCTCTCTGCTGTTTATAGACAAGGCTGGCTTCCCTTGGCAACCCCTGAAACAGGTTCCCTCTGTGGCTCATACCTTTTCAAAGGTATGTTTTGTCGAGGCAGAGGTGTGGTGCCTTAAGGTGACTGATGCTTGTCATGACAGGCATGGCATTAGCTGGGTTGAGCAGTGACTAGAAGTCACAGCGGTGGTTTGCAGTGCCTGGGGGCCTCTCAGTCAGCGCTCCTGCGGGAGAGGCTGTGGGAGCACCTCTAGACACCTTCACTCATTGTGAAGATAATAGTTGAGCCAATTGAGGACCCCCACCTTTATCTTGTAGTAGTTTTTACTTGAAAGAGTGTCACCCACATAGCCTAAAGAACACAGGCAAGCTGTGTCAGAGCCACAGGAGCTTCTGAATTTCCCGAAGTTTTGAGTCTTAAATTCTGCCATTAGACATACAGTTTCTTTGTGTACTGTCATGTCGTACAATGATCAAACGTTAAAAACAAAAAAACAACCCCCTCCCCGCCCCAAACCTCTCAATTATACACTTCCAGAAAAGGGGATGATAATTTCCCTCACTGTTGTTTGCTACAATGATAGCCAATCAGTGCCTATATATATTACTGATTCCCAAAGAACTTTGTCAGAAGTTTCTTATCACTCTCAACCATTGGCTGTCTTTGTAGATCATCCAGGAATTATTCTTAAGATGCTCACTAATGATTAATGGACTTAAGTGTAACCTACACAGAGGACTACAGAATGGATTCATTTAATCCATTCTGCAAACTAAGATTAATTAGAATCATCTGTAGGCATCTTATAAGGTCACAATTCTAATATAATTTGGTAGAAGCTATTGGGGATTTGAATGAAATTTTTGAAGCTCTTACATAGAGAGGGGAAAAAAGGCCTTTAGGGGAAGTCGAAGTTTTTTTGGGGGGGCAGAATTTTAAGTTATTGCCTGAGCTTTCTTTCCCTGTATAGTCATCTTTCTGGTTAGTAGAAGGTCACTCAGGTTATAGTCTCCCTCTTCAAAAAACGAAGAGTTTCTCTGTACCAAATGGCGTTGTACTTACTGAAATAGAGGCGGTCAGATTGTTCTGCTGTGGACTTCGTTTTCCTTAAGATCAGTGTTTCACTTGTGGGACTTCCCTGGAGGTCCAGAGGATAAGACTTTGCTTTTCAATGCAGGGGGTATGGGTTTCATCGCTGGTCTGGGAACTAAGATCCATCCTACAAGCCTTGGGGCCATAAAAACAAAACATAAAACAGAAGAAATATGGTAACAGATTCAAATAAAGACTTGAAAAATGGTCCACATCAAAAAATCTTGAAAGAATTTCACTTGTAATTTTTATATGCCATCATAGAACTTTTTGCTAGACAATGTATTTTGACATACAGACTTTACAGCTAGCTATTTTAGGAAAAGAATTTGTTGGTTAGGGAAATCACTGACCAGAATTTAGTAAGAGTGATAAGTAAGAGTTTGCTTCCTAGTGAACTCTTTGGTATGGTTCTTATAAATAAAATGACAAAAACAACTTAGCTGATTCTATTTAGGAAATGTAGCTCAATTTTATACTATGAAGAAGTATAAATAAGAAGTATAAATAATTTGATAACTTAGAGGAGAGGGCTAATGTGATTTTATTCAATATGTGGAGGAGAACTTCCCTTGACAAGGTAAAGTTATAAGTTTGTGAAACTACCTGGCCAGTTATAGTCATTTGAAAAGGAGCATGTCTTAAGTTAAATTCATAGTTTTTTTTTCTGTTCAGAGGGCTTCTGTAACTTTTTTAGCTTGAAATATATGTATTTAAATTTCCTGAATAGTTTTGATGTTAGAATGTTTGGTTGGTTTTTAATGTTCTGCAGAATTGGATATGTTAATTTCTGAGCTAGATTAGTCAGTTTCAGCTAGAGTGTTTCCAGTTACCCAAACCATGTTAATCCTTTTTTACCTACCTGTCACACGTAATAATTAAAAAACAGTTCTTTTGACATGAATTTGCTTCATCTTCTCTGACACATGTGGGTAAATGACAACAACTTTGGTGTTTTTAAAATGTTCCTTGATTCAAGAGCACTGCCTTCAGATAAGCTTCAGGCAGTTTCCCAGTTAAGTTCTTAATGGATTACCATCCCTCTCCATATCTCTCTTCAAAATTTTTTTCCCTAAAAGCTCTGTGGTAGGAAACTACCTAGGTCTCCGTGTATTGCTGTTTGAGCCCTACTTTAAATACACCTGGGAATTAAAAAAAAGCCTGAGCCTTTGCATTTAGGCTCATTTGGTTTTGGATAACTGGTCCATGACCATGGGCAAGTTACTTCACTTTTACATTGTAGTTTCTTCTTTTCAAAAATGATAGACCTACTTTGTTTTTTGTGAGGATAAAATGAGATATTATTAGAATATAAAACCTTGTATGGAGCCTGAAAAAAGAAAGTGAAGGTGTTAGCGCTCTCAGCTGCCTTATCTACAATATGCATGTGTCTTGCTCTTTGCAATCCCATTGTAGCCCGCCATGCTCCTCTGTCCATGGAATTCTCCAGGCAAGAATACTGGAGTGGTTAGCCAGGGCCTTCTCCAGACACAGGGATAGAACCTGAATCTCCCACATTGCGGGCAGATTCTTTACCACTGAGCCACCGGGGAAGCCCTGTATGGAGCCTAACTTACAGTAAAGGGAGGCACAGTATTTGATAATTACTAGTATTATCATTTAAATAGGAAGTTGGCTTGAACTTTAAATGGACTCTGAATATTTGCAGAATGGTCTGTGCAAAGTTGCTCTTTGCACATTATATTCATAACACCTCATTTAGCTTGTGTCTCAGAAATATAACCTCCCCATGCATTTTTCTTAGTTTACTTTAGTTACCACAGTACTGTTCTGAGAACTGCGGGGAAAATATGGTGATTTAAGTCGAAAATACATGTCTGGGAATTTAACTACATTTTAATACTCTTTTTTTTTTTCTTTTAAAAGTTTAGAGGGAAAAAACAACACTTCATGTCACCACTACTACATTTGTGTGTTTACACATACCCGAGGAATCTATCAGTGTAGTCTAAATATCTCAGAGGCCTGCTTTTTGGCGTAAAAGATTCATAAATCAAAGTTGGGAAGTCTTACTGTTTTTAGGCTTATTATAATAAATACTTTTATTTGAAAGAGTTGTGTTACTTGTTTATTTGATCAAACATCCAGTTCATTTATCAGCATGCTGTTGGAAAGTTGTGGAGTTTTCTTAAAATGTAGGGCATGTATATATGTGAATATTTTTCATGCATTCTTCTACTTCCATCCTTCCTTGGAAGGATGTAAATGACTAGTGAGTGAAGGAGTAATACAGTTAATAGTTTTAGTGGTATATATTGATTGATTTGCAATTATGAGACCATGTGTGTATCAAATATATGTACAAACATATAAAAACATTCTACAGATGATTTTAGTTGGTTTCCTTTTGTGTATCTGTAGAGTTTCTTCAAACTGTGCCTTATTTAATGTAGTGGTAATGCTTGGCATATTGTATTATATTTACATTAATTTAAATTATAATTCCCTTTTAGAGTACAGAGGTAGAGATAAAGGAGGTTTTGACTGATCTCAGTTTTATTGTGTAACTTGTTGCAGAGTTGGCAATGAACCCTTCCTTGTCTTTGGATTTGGAGGTTTTCTTTGTTCTAGTACTGTATCCCAAACTCTGCAACTCCTACTCTTTTAGCGCAATCCCGTATAAGCCCTTGCTGTTTACATGTTCTTGTAGAGGTAGCTAAAATACACTGACAGGGCATGCTTTGTATTCATACACCATCTACAGAAAAGAGAGGTAACTATCATTCAAGAAGCCCATAGCTTTTGAATTATTACCCTAATCAGAAATTTTAAAGAAGTTTTTCTCTCTGCTGGATTACATGTAAGCAATATTAAGTTATTAAGACAAAAAAATACCTGTAGCCACTGCTCCCCGAACCCCCCCCGCCCCCGACCCCAACATGATCTAGAGTATAAAAGTAAGCTTGACATTTCTGAGGCCTACAGATCCTGTTGCTGTATTATCTTTTCTACTGAAATCCTTTTCTGTGCTCGTTGCTCTAGTCTGGGGTTTTGCCACTGCCATTTGGTGTTTGGGGCTTCCCTGGTGACTCAGATGGTAAAAAAAAATCCACCTGCAGTGTGGGAGACCTGGGTTCAATTCCTGGATTGGAAAGATCCCCTGGAGGAGGGCATGGCAACCCACTCCAGTATTCTTGCCTGGAGAACCCCCATGGACAGAGGAGCCTGGCAGGCTCTGGCAAAGAGTCGGACACGACTGAGCGAATAAACACAGCACATTTGGTGTTTGAGTTCATCAGTTGAGTGCCACCCCACAAACACTGCAGTGTTAGTGTTTTCATCTCTGCCCCTTGATATATTTGGGCCATTTTAGTGTCATTTGAGTACTTGCTTTGTCAACTTCCAAAAATACCAGTTGTATGTATAATCTGTATTTGTGAGAAGTAGTTCTCTTTCAGGTCCTCATTCTTAGTGACGACCCCAAGCCTAATATGCAGACAGCCATCACGGTGGGACAAAATATGACACGCTCTGAAAGTCCTTTGCCACTTGGGAATTGCCATTTCTTTGATGGATTTTAATGAAAGTAGAGGCTTTGTTAAAAAGCTGGGGTATGGAGCCAGATAAAGCTATCATTTGAATCTTGGTTCTTTGACTTCGTAGAAGTATGACTTTGGGCAAACTTTTAACCTTCTGGGCCTTCTTATACAATTTTAGGGATTAAAAAACACATACCTCAAGGAGGTGTTGAAATTAAATGAGATAATACTTGCAGAGTGCCTGATACGATGCCCACTGGTATACAACCTATAGATAGCCGTAATACTATGTTTAATCCTTGAGTTTCTATGGATATTGGCTTGGACTTCATATCTCTTATCAGTGACTCTGTTTATACTCGCTGACATTTTTGGACTCTTTTCTAGCCGGACATCATTTCTGCTGCTATGGAAGAGTTTATTAAAAACCATGACACATATTTCTAACTAGTATTTTTATTTTCTGTTTTAAATAGACATACTTGTACTGTATACAGTATCATACTATTGTACTGACTGAAATCTGACAGTTATCTCTGCTTAATTATTTGCTTTTTTTTTTGAGAATTTGTTGTACAGGTAGCTTACAGAATTTTAAAAATGCAGACACAGAAGGTTGAGTTAATGTCACTTCTTAATTCTTGACACACTTTTCTCATTGATCCATAGAATGACCTTCTTTTTGTTCATTTGTTTTGATTAAAATATTTGAATTTAGTTTTCTGTTGGGGATAAGCAATTAAGGAACTTTTTCTTTATTGGGTCTTCGATGCTGTGTGAGGGCTTTCACTAGTTGCAGTGAGTGGGAGCTACTCTCTAGTTGTGGTGTGCAGGCTTCTCATGCAGTGGCTTCTCTTGTTGTGGGGCATGGACTCTAGGGTGTGTGGACTTCAGTAGTGTCAGCCCACAGGCTCTAGAGTACAGGCTCGGTAGTTGTGGCACATGGACTTAGTTGCCCTGCTATAACAGGTAGAATCTTCCCGGACCAGGGACCAAACCTGTATTCCCTTCATTGGCAGGCAGATTCTTTATCACTGGACACCAGGGTAGCCTGGAACTTTGTTTTTCTAATGCCAAGAATCTGAGGTCAAGTGAAGCCAGAATATATCATCATATGTTGTTCACTCACTGAGTTGTGTCCAGCTCTTTGCAACCCCATGGACTGTAGCACGAGAGGCTTCCCTGTTTTCACTGTCTCCTGGAGTCAGCTCAAATTCATGTCCATTGTGTCAATGATGCCATCCAACCATCTCATCCTCTGTTGCCCCTTGTTCTTCCTGCTCTCAAGTTTTATCAGCATTGGGGTATTTTCCAATGAGTCAGCTCTTCGCATCAGGTGGCCAAAGGGTTGGAGCTTCAGCTTCAGCACCAACAACATGACCTATCACCATGACAGGATGTTAGAAATAGGAGTCACATGCAGGATCCTTTAGTCAGGTACTTCTTAATCTTTTTTTTTTTTCTTTTTAGTGTCTCATCCTTTCAAATTAATTACAAAATTTGAAACTTCGCTCTCTTAAAAATCACAGATCTAGCCAGAATTTCTCAGACGATTGAGGAAATTGAGGCCCAGAGAGGTAGGGTCACAGTAGTACTCACCATAAAGATGGCAGTCACTCTGGGACCATTTGTGAGGAATCACAATCTCCAGTGGTACCCAGGCTCACATGGCTCATTGTGGACTCCTGTTAGAGTGTTCTCTTCAGTCTCATATTGACTCTCCTGAGCCCTTTTTCCTTCCTTATTTTTTTTTTTCATTTTTATAATTGCATACTTACCCATTTCTTCTGGTTATTTCACATTGCATTAAGTTTGGTTCCTTTTCAGGACCTAGTCTCCCCTAGTCTTGCCTTTTTGGGTGACAGTCAGGTTGGCATCAGATGAATAACCCAATAATAAATATGAATCATGCATGCAGCAAAACAGTAAGGCAAGTGACCTGTCATCATGCTCTTAAAAATGGATATTATTCAGGACTGGTTTATTTTTTGAGGAATTTTTGCTTTCAATCTCTGACACTAAAAAAGAAGTAAATCAGATTCCATAAAGGTAGAAATTAAAGCAAATATGTTGCCAGTGGCCAACTCAGAGCCTGGCACACAGGGAGTACTCGGTGAATGCCTGTCAAGTGAGTATAAGCCTCCACAGGAGCAGGAGCTATAAATCCTGGGGCTCCTCCTGTTGGGGAGCCGGCTCTCAGATTTGTGTAAGGCACCATGAACTGTGCTCGGGAAGGGAGGGGAATGAATGAGTGTTTGTGAAACACTTCTCGGTGCGCCAGGTGTTTCCATCACACTGCTAAATTTATCCCCACAACAGCTTTCTGGGTTTGTGCCTCTTCATTCTTCTCATTTTTTGGATGAAAGAGTGGGAACTCAAAATGTTTAAATGACTTGCTTGAAATGTTTGAATTTGAATTAGGATCTTTCTGACTCCAAAGCCTTATACTTTGCAGACATCATTAGCACAGCAAGAAGAGTTACTGCCTGTACAGTCTTTATCATCTTTATCATTGTTGTTGTAGTTGCCTGTATATAGAGTTTTTTGTCATTTAAAATAGTTATTTATTTGGGTGTGTTGGGTCTTAGTTGCGGCATGTGGGGGCTTCGTTTTTGGCACACGGGATCTTTCAGCTGCGGCATGTGGGATCTAATTCCCTGACCAAGGATCGAACCTGGCCCCCCTGCATTGGGAGCACAGTCTTAGCTACTGAACCACCAGGGAAGTCCCGAGTTTATTGAAGTTGTCCTCACATAGCAGCCACCTGCTTCCAAAGAGTGTTAGCCACTAATGAGTAAGTGGCCAGTCTGTAGGGCCTCGTGTTCCTCGCACACCACTCTGCTTCGTGTGCACACAGATGATTACTTGAGTAGGTAGTTCCCCGAGTTCCCTTCCATCTACCCACATGAAAAAGACTTTCTAGTTGGGATCTGCTGCTTTGCCTATGTGGCTTCTATGTCTTAGATGGAAAAGTGGACTAGAATGCAGAAGACTTCCCTACATGGAAAGGTGGCTGCTTCCCCACCCTCTCCATTTCCCTTGTCGGTTGCTAGAGAGGTCGGCAGTGACACGAGATCACTTCCAGAGTTTGGGGAGTCCTGGATGGTTGGCAGATGAGATCATTTGATTCTAGTGAAACTTCCCAGCTGCCCTGAATTCAGTCTTCCAGAGCACCATCCTTTTATTACTAGATTGAATTGTAGGATAAGAAAAGTGCTTTGAGCATCTTTAGACCACACATGTAACACTACAGCATACTTCAGCCTGAGAATTTGGAGTGGGGCCTCTTAGGAACAAAAAAAGTACATGCACATTACCTG
The DNA here is from genome assembly GCF_033118175.1 of Dama dama. Lineage (NCBI taxonomy): Eukaryota > Metazoa > Chordata > Mammalia > Artiodactyla > Cervidae > Dama > Dama dama. Next base: position 36,342,295 of record NC_083709.1, read on the forward strand.
TATGTGTGTGTGTGTGTGTGTGTGTGTGTGTGTATCTATTTAGTCTTGAGAGTCATTGCTTGATGAAAGTGCCATTAATTTCCCAATTTTTCTTAGCTTATGCATACAGCGGTCATTCTTAATTGCTTAATACTTCTTTTGGGCATTTATTTCACCTGTAACTTTTTTCTTGACTTTTCTTTCTGCTCTCATCACTGTACTTTGAAAATCTTCTTTATGGAAAACATTTGAGAAAAATGAAGGTGTGTCTAGAACAAAATCAGTTGAATCAGGGAAGGCTCTCCAGGTTGGCATTTAATGGGGGTAGGTCTGGCACTGTGAAAGTCACTCAGTTGTGTCTGACTCTTTGCGACCCCATGGACTATTCCAAGTCCTTGGAATTCTCCAGGCCAGAATACTGGAGTGGGTAGCCTTTCCCTTCTCTAGGGGATCGAATCCCCTAGAGATCCCCTGGAATCCCCTTTTCCCAATCCAGGGATCAAACCAGATCTCCTGCATTGCAGGCAGATTCTTTACCAGCTGAGCCACCCCGAGGTGTTCATATTTTCTACTGCATATTTCTGTACACACCTGAACCTCTGCATTGAGGTTCATCGCCTTAATCCTGCGGCGGTGGTGTGAAGAATGCCTAGATTTCCCGAACAAATTAGGTAAGGGGGTTAATCAGAGTCAACACTGGGTTAAAGGAGGTCTTAGCGGAAGTGCCTAAGTATTGTTCAAACACAGGGGATAAATGTGTTCTGCTTTACTTGGCCAGAACAATGTCTCAAGCTGGTGATTAGGCTCTACTCCAGGTTTAACCTCAGGCAAAATTTATGCAGCTCTACTACTGTGTGTCAGGTAATTAAAGGGGAAATATTTGCTTAAAGTAGAGTGTTTTTTAATTAAACATAAAAAAAATGCAAAGGGAAGTTGGCAGTAGGGAAAATGTTTTTAACTTTTCCTCTAAAACACTGAGAACTTCAAGGAGAAGGCCAATGTCGGATGTTTTAGTCATGGCTATTTGATAAGTCTGTGCAGAGCATTATTCAGCTGTGCTGGAATTCTGAAATTCTTCTTCTGTCTTTGCATTGAAGAACTTGGAGGTGTTAGGGTTATTCTGTCTTAGTTGAAACATAATGCCCGTTGCCGTTTTCTGCTAACCACTAATGATTCACTTGATAGAGAAAGAGTTTTTTAATTTAAAATAAGAGCCATTTATAAGCCTAGTAGATAATAGTGCAGATATTGATGTGGGAAGCACAGCTATAGCAGGAAGTTTGTAGGCTGAAAAAAAAAGAGGAGGGATTAAAAACTTCTTACTATGATTAACTAGCATGCTGGTTGGATTATGTTACATCCAAAGTTTCTGTTAATGGTTCCACCACTCTGCTCATCACTAAGGGTTGAAACTCCATCAGCTTTGATTAACTCTAGACTCCAGACCTTAAGGATTCTGCATCCACTAAGCCTCATCCTTACTATCTGTTTTAAAATAGACTGTGACCATGACAGTTTCCTGCCTAGGTCATTTTAACAACATCCTCGCCCACTTTTCCTATCTGATCTTCCTTGTTGCTGTCCATCTTGCCCAGTGTAACTAGAATAATTTTATTTGAGGCTCAGTTTTGATCATGGTACTCAGTTTCTTCAGGCTTTGCATAAAATTTGAGTTTTTCCCCGCCACGGCCCTTGGACAACTTCAGCACCACATCTGACAATTGTTTTTCCTACATGTACTCTGCACTCCTAAAGATTTCCCTGTTGGTTCAGACGGTAAAGAATCTGTCTGCAATGCAGGAGACCCTGGTTCAATCTCTGGGTTGGGAAGATCCCCCGAAGAAGGGCATGGCAATCCACTCCAGTGTTCTTGCCTGGAGAATCCCATGGACAGAAGAGCCTGGCAGGCTCCAGTCCATGGGGTCGCAGAGACTCAGAAATGACTGAGTGAATAGCACTTTGACTTTGTACTCCAGCCAATTTTGAACGGTTTTAGCCATTCCTTCAACACCCTTCTGCAGGTCATTTCTCCCACCACCGTACCTGTGCCCTTGGCTCTAGGCTCCTAGCTAATTCCTTTTTATTTTTTAAAATTGAAGTTTCATTGATTTACAATGTTTTATTAGTTTTAGGTGTATAGCAAAGTGATTCAGATGTAAATATATATCTATTCTTTTTCAGATTATTTTCCATGATAGGTTATTACAAAATTTTGAGTATAGTTCCCTGTGCTATATGGCAGGAGCTTGTTTGTCATCTATTTTATTTTTAACAGTATATACATGTTAATTCCAAACTCCTAATTTATCCCTGCTCCCTTCTAGTAGTTATGTTTGTTTTCTGTGTCTGTCGGTCCATTTCTATTTTGTATATAAGTTCATTTGTATCATTTAAAAAATTATTATTTAATTAATTTGTTTGGCCACACTCTACAACATGTGGGATCTTAGCTCCCCAACCAGGCATTGAATCAGCTCCTCCTGTAGTGGAAGTACAGAGTTTTAATTGATGGACGATTAGGGAAATCCTTGTATCTTTTTTTTTTTTTTAAAGATTCCTCATATAAGTGATATCATATGATATTTGTCCTTCTCTGTGACTTACTTCACTTAGTAAGTATCTCTAGGTCCATCCACATTGCTGCAAATTGCATTATTTCATTCTTTTTATGGGCTTCCCTAGTAGCTCAACTGGTAAAGAATCTGGTCCATCCACATTACTGCAAATGGCATTATTTCACCTTTTTTTTGTGGTTGAGTAATATTCCATTGTATCTATATGTACCACATTTTCTTTATCCATTCATCTGTCGAAGGACATTTAGGTTGCTTCTGTCTTGGCTATTGGAATAGTGCTGTGGTGAATATTGGGGTGCATGTATCTTTTCAAATGATGGTTTTCTCCTCATATATACCCAAGAGCAGGATTGTATGGTCATACAGTAGCTCTGTTTTTAGGTTTCTAAAATACCTCCATAAAACCCAGTCAGTAAATGGGCAGAATGTCTAAATACACATTTCTCCAAAGAAGACATACAAATGACCAAAAGGCACATGAAAATATGTTCAACATTGCTAATTAAAAATAATAATAATTTTTGTTATTATAATAAACAGTAATTCTAATAAATTTTATTATTTTAATCTTTCTAATAAATTTTATTGTTTTTATAAAAAAATATTTTTTATTCTAATAAAAATTATTAGATAAATGCAAATAAAAGCTACAATTAGATTTCACCTCACACTGGTCAGAATGGCCATCATTGAGAAGTCTACAAATAATAAATACTTGAGAGGTGTGGAGAAAAAGGAATCCTCCTACACTGTTGGTGGGAATCTGCTTTCATGAAGGCCTTGCTTGTTCTCATAGTGGACTAAGATTTTTCCCTCTAAATCTCCTTTGTACCTCATTATACCTTGTAGTATAGTAACCTTTGTGGTGGTTTTGTATTCCTTTACTAGATTATGTGCTCCTTTAGAATTAGACCTGTGCACTGGTCACCCTTGCTATTTTCTACCATGTATTACCTTGTGAAGTCATGCTGCCCCTTCTCTAAATGTCTTATATTAATGATTCGGCAGTGTGTAAAATTGGAGTGTTAGCAGTTATCCTCCAAGATCGGTCTTTGGAGCACATCAGAGAATTTATTTGGATATGCAGCTCTGTGTCTGCCATACAGCCGGTAGCCTCTTGATAAATAGTACGGTAGTTGTAGCCAGATGGCCATGTCCACCAGCATGTGATTTTTGAGTCTCTGCTCTTTCAGTTCTTCATCAACAAAATGAAAATAATGGTAGTATTTACTCATAGGATTTTGTGGGGATTAAAGGAGTCTGTACATTTAAAGCACTTAGAATAGCACCTGGCAGTTTTAAGCCTGCATCATCCAGTACAGAAGCCATGAATCTCAATGTGGCTTCTGAGCACTTGAAATGCGGCTGGTCCAAGTTGAGATGTACTGTAAGTATAAAATATCTGCTAGAACCTTGGTGTGAAAAATAGAAAGCTAAATATCTCAGTTTTTAAAATTTATTTCATGTTGAAATGATAATTTGATAAGTTTGGGTTAAGGAAACTATATTATTTCATCTTCCCCCACCCAGTTTTATTAAGGTATAATTTGACCTACATCAGTATATAAGTTTAAGGTTTACACCTAATGATGTGATTTACATACATCATGAAGTGATTATCACAGTAAGGTTCGTGAACATTCATCATCTGATGTAGATAACAAATTAAAGAAATAGAAAATATCTTTTTGCTTGTGATAAATGATAACACTTAGGATTTACTCTCTTAACAACCTTCCTGTAGGACATACGGAAATGTTAATTATGTTTATCGTGTTGTACATTATACCCCTAGCACTTCTTTATCTTATAACTGGGAGTTTGTACTTTTTGACTGCCTTCATCCAAAAAATTAATCTCACCTTTAAAAAAAAAACCTACTATGCCTACTAGGAAACTTTAAATTACATGTGTGGTTCACATATGTTTGTTGTCCAGCACTGCTGCATTACTGTGTGACATTGTTAGCTTTTGTTAGCATATTGCTGTTGTTTTTATTTATTTATTTTTTCTTGCACTGGTGGTTTCTGCATACTCCTCCCCTCCTCTTTGTTTCTTTCTCCAGTTAACTATTGGAATTCAGTGATTCTGGGTAAGAAAATTTAGGAAAGAAAGGTGTTATTGGATAAGATAAAGCTTAGGTCAAATAGGGAACAAAGAGGTGAGCAGCTTCTGACCTCGAGTTAAGGAAAACTTGACTCAGCTACTTCAGAGCCATGTGCTCTGAGTTACTAATGTAATCTTTCTATTTTCTTGGAGATAGAGACTTCCCTCTATTGCTCCCTTGTGGTTTCCCCTGTTACAAGGAGGAAGATCCACTTGGTTGTCATTGTTGGATATCCATTTATAATAATAAAAATAGAAGCTTATTAAAAAAGAAGAAATTAGAATTAAGGATGTAAAAAAAATTTGGTTCATAAAGAATGAGTTTGTTTTTCATTAAGGAAATGAATGTAAAAGAAAACATTTTAAAAGAGCAGAAAGACTTAAAAATACTTGAAAAAGAAAGTGAAAGTCACTCAGTCGTGTCTGACTCTTTGCGACCCCATGAGCTATATGGTTCATGGAGTTCTTCAGGCCAGAATACTGGAGGGGTAGCCTTTGCCTTCTCTAGGGGATCTTCCCAACACAGGGATTGAACCCAGGTCTCTCGCATTGCAGGTGGTTTCTTCACCAGCTGAGCCACAAGGGAAGCAAAAACAACAACAACAAAACTTGGTTATCTTAATTCCAAGTAGCCTGCAGCTTTGATGAATTCTTCTTCTCTACAATAACTAGACACCATGACTGTGATTGGTGATCATGGCTGAAGAACTTTCAGACTGTTTGATGTACGTTACTTCAAATGATCTTGTAAAATGCACATCCCATAAACTGAAGGTTGGGTTTGGACACATCCCACACTTAGTGTTGTCCTTTTTGGCAGTTGATTTGCTGTCGACTTTAGCCATCATAGGCTCATAACTGGCCTGTCATTCCGAGGATGATATAAGAGTTTGATTTGGGCAGTCTCTTTAAGGAGGTTGGTCAAACAGATGTGTGTAAGTCTTGCTGATTATGTATTCAGTAATTTCCTGGTGTCTTACTTCCCCTTCATTGCTTTTGTTGGTAGCTGGTTCTCAGCACTGAATATTTATACTGTGAGCGATGGGAGTGTGGCAAACTAGATAGAGATAATCATTTGAAGTGCTGGTTTCCTTTGAGATCCTAAGGTACAGTGAGTAGCGTTCTTTCTCTGAGTGCCTTAGAACTAATAGGGAACAAAAAGGCACTTGCCAATCCCAGTGGGCAGATGTGGTTTATTTCTCTTGGCAAGTCTTTGTGAGGGCAGAATCACGGTAATGTACAGAAGCCCCCTAGCTATTCTGTGGGTGTGGCCATGGGCACATGTTAACTTTTCCTGCTTCTGTTTCATATAAGAATCTTTGAGCTGTTTTTCTTGTTGGAACAAGATCTATCTTATTATTTCAAATATGCTGTTTGAAGTGATGGTCACCTGTTTACCCATGAAGTAATATGTTACAAAAGAAGGCAGTGTAACTGTGATCTCTGGGTTTGCACGCTGTTTCTGAATAAATATAAATCCAAACTTGGACAATTTAGGTGTGATTTTTTTTTTTTTTAATTAGCAAACACAGGTTTATGAAAGAAGTCATCATAGATTTCTTTTAAACAGTAAGCTCCTTTGGGCCTTTGAATATTTGAGTTGCAACATTATTGATCACAACTTCAAGGAAAATGTCTGTTGTGTAAAGCCAGACATGTTTGTTTATCTATGTCAGTAGAGACTTAGGAGATGCCTGTGTGTAAATGTGTGTGTTTGTGTACATGTGTGTGCTCCCACGCTAGCCCACTAAGTACCAGAATATACACCTCCCTGCTTTCTTTACTTTATAGACAAGGCTAAACATTGCTCATTGCTCTTGCCTGGTACATGTCCACTCTCATCTCACTGCAAGTGTCAGGGCAACACACAAAATCGTAAATGAGGAGATGGAACAAGTGGGACCAGAAAACATTGTCCACAGCCCAGTGGTCCGTGTCACCATTCTTTTGCTTCTAGCATATATTGCATAATCAGGAGAGACGAGACAAGCCAAATCCTTTTAGTACACCATGTCTGGGGAGGTTATAGATTCCCAGAGGTTCGTTTTCTTTTGCCATTGTAACAGTCTTGATTGTGACAAGGAATCTTGGAAGTCACCTGAGAATGTCATGAAAACCCCATCCCCATTACTGTTGTTTCTGCTGGACACTTTCTGCTTAGGGAGTACATTTCATGTGTTAAAAAAAAAAAAAAAGCATGACTGAGTGAAAGCACCTATGTTCTTTGCATTGAAGTCACATACAAAAATACCTTCCCAAAAAAAAAAAAAAAAAAATACCTTCCCTTATACAGGTCAACCTAAGCTCTTGCCGTGCAATGGGCTTTATTTATTTGTATGTCTAAAGAGTAATTTTAAAGCAATTAGAAGCTTCTTATGAATGCTTACAATGATCACTTCTTCGTTTTCTTACAGAAATGTCAGACTCAGATTTTTAAGGATCGGAAAATAAAGGCTTTCCTCTGATGTCCATAATGGCAATTATATGGCAAGATTGTTTATATTCTTTGCCTTGTAGATAAAAAGTTATATCAGGATATATTAGCTCATGTGTATTTGTTAGTGTTGCCTTTGTCCTGTTAATTAGCATGTTATTAATTAAAAACGCTTGCTAAGAGAGTTCTGTTTTTTGCTGGTTGTGAACTTTTTCAGAAATTACAGCAAAATAAGTATTGTGAATGTTCCAACCAGAATATGTTAGTTTAAAAAAAGAATAAATTTTCTTTGAATCTTTGCAGCTGTAGTTTACTTTCCAGGCATGAGAAATATCTATTTTATTAAGTCCTGCGAGGAATATGTGTCACATACATTTAAGAAAAATCTACTTAAGATGAAAAATTCCAAAAATGACTTCCCCCTGGTGTGAAGTAAAACAAAAGCCCCAACTGCATCTCTGCCTGTGGTAATGACAAACGGCAGGCAGGTGAGGTTCATGGGGATGGTCTCACACCTGCACCACGAGCTTGGGGAACAGCTGGGGCTGGAGCTGGCGTCTGGCCTTGCTTTCTGTTTGATGAGAGACCAGCTCTCAGGCTGAGGGCCCTACACACTTGCACAGAGTGTTTTTCAAAAGGCAAGGGGGACTGTGGGTGGCTAGTGTTCCCTGGTTTTGTGAATCTTTTTCCCTGAGATGGGGAGGTTGAAGAAGCCTCAGCCTACAAACCCAAGCCCTTTATATCAATACTGAGCTCTGTCCGCGAAAGGAGTGCCACTTAGGAGCCTCTGAGGTAGAAATCCTTGTCCACTTCAGTCCTAGTTCTGTACAGCCAGGGGGCAGACCGCAGGCCCCCTGAATGGCTCCTGTTCAGTTCAGTTCAGTCACTCAGTCATATCTGACTCTTTGTGACCCCATGGACTACAGCATGCCAGGCTTCCCTGTCCATCACCAACTCCCGGAGTTTACTCAAGCTCATGTCCATCCAACCATCTCATCCTCTGTTGTCTCCTTCTCATCCCGCCTTCGATCTTTGCCAGCATCAGGGCCTTTACAAATGAGTCAGTTCTTTGCATTAGGTGGCCAAAGGATTCGAGTTTCAGCTTCAGCATTGGTCCTTCCAATGAATATTCAGGACCGATTTCCTTTAGAATGGACTGGTTGGATCTCCTTGCTGTCCAAGGGACTCTCAAGAGTCTTCTCCAACACTACAGTTAAAAAGCATCAATTCTTTGGCACTCAGCTTTCTTTATAGTCCAACTCGCACATCCATTCGTGACTACTGGAAAAACCATAGCTTTGACTAAATGGACCTTTGTTGGTAAAGTAACGTCTCTCCTTTTTAATATGCTGTCTAGGTTGGTCATAGCTTTTCTTCCAAGGAGTAAGCATCTTTTAATTTCATGGCTGAAGTCACCATCTGCAGTGATTTTGGAGCCCCCAAAAATAAAAGTCTGTCACTGTTTGCACTGTTTTCCTGTCTATTTGCCATGAAGTGATAGGACCAGATGCCATGATCTTAGTTTTCTGAATGTTGAGTTTTAAGCCAACTTTTTCAACTCTCCTGTTTCACTTTCATCAAGAGGCTCTCTAGTTCTTCTTCGCTTTCTGCCATAAGTGTGGTGTCATCTGCATATCTGAGGTTATTGATATTTCTACTGGCAATCTTATTTCCAGCTTGTGCTTCATCCAGTCCAGAGTTTCTCATGTTGTACTCTGCATATAAATTAAATAAGCAGGGAGACAGTATACAGCCTTGATGTACTCCTTTCCCGATTTGGAACCAGTCTGTTGTTCCATGTCCAGTTTTAACTGTTGCTTCTTGACCTGCATACAGATTTCTCAGGAGGCAGGTCAGGTGGTCTGGTATTTCTATCTCTTGAAGAATTTTCCATGGTTTGTTGTGATCCACACAGTCAAAGGCTTTAGCGTAATCAGAAGCAGAAGTAGATGTTTTTCTGGAACTCTCTTGCTTTTCTGATGATCCAGCGGATATTGGCAATTTGATCTCTGGTTCCTCTGCCTTTTCAAAATCCAGCTTGAACATCTGGAAGTTTACTGTTCACATACTATTGAAGCCTGGCTTGGAGAATTTTGAGCATTACTTTTTCTTGTGAGATGAGTGCAATTGTGCAGTAGTTTGAACATTCTTTGGCATTGCCTTTCTTTGGGATTGGAAAGAAAACTGACCTTTTCCAGTCCTGTGGCCACTGCTGAGTTTTCCCAATTTGCTGGCATGGTGAGTGTAGCACTTTCACAGCATCATCTTTTAGGATTTGAAATAGCTCAGCTGGAATTCCATCACCTCCACTAGCTTTGTTCGTAATGATGCTTCCTAAGACCTACTTGACTTCGCATTCTGGGATGTCTAGCTCTAGGTGAGTGATCACACCATCATGGTTATCTGGGTCATGAAGATCTTTTTTGTATAGTTCTTCTGTGTATTCTTGCCACCTCTTCTCAATATCTTCTGCTTCTGTTAGGTCCATACCATTGCTATCCTTTATTGTGCCCATCTTTGCATGAAATGTTCCCTTGGTATCTCTAATTTGAAGAGATCTCTAGTCTTTCCCATTCTATTTTTTCCCTCTATTTCTTATGCACTGATCACTGAGGAAGGCTTTCTTATCTCTCCTTGGTATTCTTTGGAACTCTGCATTCAAGTGGGTATATCTTTCCTTTTCTCCTTTGCCTTTTGCAAATGGCTGAATGGCTCCTTCCCCCACCAATTCCCCTGGAACTGCTCAATGGAACTCCAGAGTAGCTGAGGGCATTTATGGGCAGGCAGGACCCTTCCTGGTACACCATTCAAAGCTGACGGCTGCTGATGGCATGTGTGTGTTGATTTTAATGATATATTTTATTCTTATTTATTTATTTATGGCTGCGCTTGGTCTTTGTTACTACACCCAGGCTTTCTCTAGTTGAGGCCCTTCCCTTGTGAGGGGCTTCTCATTGAGGTACCCTCTCCTGTTGCAGAGCAGGGGCCCTAGAGGACGTGGGTTTCAGTACTTGTGGCGCATAGGCTTAGTTGCCCTGCAGTATGTGGAATCTTCCCAGGCCAGGGTTCTAACTGGTACCCCCTGCACTGACAGGCAGATTCTTAACCACTGGACCACTAGAAGTCCTGGTGGCATTTTTTGGTTTAATTCTTTTTCACACTTCCAAAAAGAAAAGCTATCCATCCAACTGGTCAGTCTTATCCTATGTATCTATATGTGAAGGGGAAAGTCACGGTTGATTTTAGTTTGAGACCTCCATCCTGTCATCTCACCCAGCTTGGGGAAGGTTCATAGAAACTAAAAGGGTCACCACTATTTGGTGTCTTTGCTCACTCACAGCACTAAGGCCAGATGTTTTCCTTCTGACCACGTGTTCTTTTCTTCCACTGGTGCTATGGTGGCAGATGCCTTCAGGAAGTGCCTCCATTATATAGTTTCCCAGGGACACTGACTGGAAATGCTTTGCATTCTTGCTGTCTTAAGATGGGTTCCTTTTTTCTCCCCTTAAACTTACTTATTTAGCTGTGCTGGGATTTCGTTGTGGCATGCAGGATGTAGTTCCCCAACCAGGGATTAAACCCAGGTTCCCTGCATTGGGAGCACAGAGTCCTAACCACTGGACCATGAGGGAAATCCCTTAAGGTGAGTTCTGATGCCTCACTTACATACCTGGGTATCAATTTCTTGGAAGCCAGAGATCAGGAAGTCAGATCCAGCCTTTAGATAGGTTTGGTTTGGTGGCCAAACTGAAAGTTTACTGTATATTGTTTGAAAAGTTTGAGGTTTCTATAAAAGACTGGGGAGATTCCATACAACAGTTCAGATTTCTAGCTTCCCTTGAAAAAAATTGAAGTATCTGGGCAGGGTTGTTTTCATTATAGTGGAAGTGTTGCAGGGAGGAAGCCAATTCTGATTCCATGTTGGAAATTGTTTCTGTGACTTGCTTTTTGTTGCTTTTGTTAAAATCATACTTAATAGCTTGCCTCAGAGGACCCTGCCCCTGTGCTTGACTGTAAACTGCAGTGCCTTTGTTCAGCTCATAGAGAATTTGTCCCTACCCACCTGTGAATAGAAGAAATTAACACACTCCTTCCAGAGGCTGGCCATTTCCTTGGAGATGTTTTGCAAGACTGAAGACCCTTTCACTTTACTTCCCCACTGCCTCTAACTTTCTATTCCACCTTTTGATGTTAGTTCCTTGTCGCTTCTTTCTTTCTAATCTTTAAAAGAACCTGGCATCCAGACCACCATAAGATAGTTCTTTTGAGGTGCTAGCTTGCCATCTTCTCAGTCTGCTGGCTCCCCGATGAAAGTGTCTTCCTTGCCTCAGCAGCTCATCTCTTGTGTTCATTGGCCTGTCGTTGTGGTGAGCAGAGCACGCTTGGACTCGGTAACATAACTATGAGGTGTAGAAGCAGATTGTGGCCTCTACTCTTGGAATGATGGCTTTTAAACCTTTCTGACCAGTTATACATGAAACTCTCCTTACCACATGCCATTCATTTTTCACCTTCTATTTCATGAGCGCACAGACGGTGGAATGCCACTAACATTACTTTGCCATCCACTCTTGCTGGTGACCTGACCTGCAGCTTGAGAAACAGGGGTTTGGATTTGACTGCAGGCTCTGCTTGCCAGGCCCTTCCTCTCCTGCACAAACCTTGGTGATGCTGGCCTCATGGGCGGCTGCAGTTCCCCAGATTCAGTCATTCATGTGAAACCACACAATTGTCATTCATATGAAACCAGACAGCCCCATAGGGCATCCAAACTGCTGTCCCTCTTTGGCTGTCGTTATCCAGGTGAGAGCTGAATTTTCAGCACTCCTCTGTTAAGTCTGAAGACAAAGGCAGGGTGAATGTCTCTCTTCGGTCTTGCCATGGCTTTCTTGCCCAACCCCTGCCAAGAAAATGAATAGGGTGCTATGGGCTGCTTTGTGGAAGACCTCCAGGCCTGTCCTACGGATTACAAAACACTGGGCCATAGGTACCAGGGACAATTCATATTACAATGGCGTTCTTTTTATAAAGCAAACTAAGTTTTTAACCGTGACTTTAGTGGCTTTACATTTGCATTACAGAGTTTTAAGTACTGTCATTAACTGGGATGGATAAGTAGGCAGGGGGCAGGAAAAGAGTAATGGGATTTTTCGTTGTCTTCTTTACCTTTATCATTACTCATCAGGACCCTGGTCATCCTAGCATCAATAAGAAATGATAAAGCATCCTTTTATACACTTCAAATTAAACACATATTTAGCTCTTCAAATTGTATTCTTTTAGGATATTGTTAGAGTAGAATTTGAGTCGGAAAATGTGTCTTCTTTTTCTGGCCACACTTTCGCGTTCGTTTTGTGTTCGTTTTGTGTTCGTTTTGTGTTCGTTTTGTGTGGACTTAGGCAAGATTTAGTATACTGGGCTTTGGTTGTCCCAGAAATTAAATGGGTATGATGGAGATAACTCCCACCAGGCCCTGCCTCATTGATTTCTGAGCATCTCATGAGACTGTGTGTGTGTGTGTGCATGTACACACACATGCAAAAACGTAAGCTGCTTTGTCTTATTATGGGATGCTGTTTTATTAGGAGATAGAGAATTACATATCACAGCTACTTGACCTGCTGTAGGTATTTTACACTAAGGTGACTCTTTTTCCTTTTCACACCCTTTTGGGGAAGAGAGACTCGGTGTGATTACCCATTTCTGTCTTGGATATAGATGACAATTGAAGTCAAGATCTGCACTCCTCACATTACAACACAGTGGGTCTTGGTCTTGCAAACTTCCAATTTGCCATGCGCTCAGTTCAGAAAGGAATTCAGCAGGCATGCTAGCTTCATGTGTTGAAAGCTGGAGCTGAAATAAAAGTGCCGGATACTTTTTCTTATGTCCATAATAGAGACAGAAACCAAACTGAGAGTGTCCTTGCTCCTGAAGCAGAACTCTTTCCGGAAGACTGAAATGGTTGGATTTCTTCAATCAAAGGCATTTAAATTTTTTCATTAAAAAAAAAAAAAAAGGGAACACCTTCTCAATGTTTTCAAATCTGTCCTAGTTCCAGTCTGTTAAGTGAGCACACTTAAGTCAACAAAGAGGGGTCCAGCAGGGGGCTTATTTTTAGTTCTTATCTCACTGTCAGCAACCCTTCTTCTGGCCTGCAGCCCCATCACCCACCTGCAGCTCTGAGACAATTCGTGTCTAATGAAGTCTTTGTTCTGACAAAGGACATGTAGACTTTGGCCTTTTAAACCCCAACCAAATAAAGAATCCACTTTAGGATTTGACAAAGTTTTAAAAAGTCACATGGTTATCAATGTTACATCTGATTCCAAGGTTAGGAATGAACTCTTGTCAGATGGCAAAGGGGATCCTTTCCCATTTGTTTGAACGGTGAGAGGGGAGAGGAGGTGGGGCTTTCTTCTTTGGGGCTTTCTTCTTTCTTCATTGAAGTGCGTGAGTCTGTTTTTGGACCGGGAAGGTGAGAGATGTGTGTACCATTTTCAGCCTGCTGCCTTGGGCAGGTTGCTTTGAATATCTCTGGGCCTTATAGCCTTAGAGAGGTTTATTATGCCACCCAGGGCCTTTATTGTGGTCACTCTTATTTCCATTTTATGGATGAGACCACTGAGGTTCTCTTGTCCCAGATCCTACAGCTTAGGAAATGGGTCGACTCAGGACTGGAACACAGGTTGATGTGATTCTGGACCTCGACACCTGTTAGCTTCTGTGCCTGTTTGTTTGAAGGAGCCTTCTTGCTAATATCACAGAATTCTGGGCTCTGCTCTTTGTCAAGTAACAAATTATAATGAAAGGAATCAAAGAAGTTATCCTGAAAATGATGGGTAATAAGCACTACAGGAGAGAACTTGCAGCAGTATTTTATTTCTTAATCTATATTTCTTATTTATGTAATTCTACTTGTGCTTGAAAAATTTTAGAGGTGGAATATTGAAATATAACCAACACTTGCCACTGTCAGAAATACAGTCTGAAACTTTTGTTAGCTTATACAGTAAGCTATATTCCTTATAGTAGGAAGTTATGGTTATTTGATGCTCATAGAGTTAATTAATATATGTAGCCGTAGCTGTTTTTTCCTGGTTCTGTGCTATATATTATTATTCTTATTTTACAGAAAAGGAAACTAAAGCTCAAAAGGTTAGTGATCTGATCACCTCACAAGTGGGCTTGTTGGATTTGCCTGTGTTCTTTTCTCTGCTCTACACTAGTAAAATCCTATTCTTGGCCATTATGGGTTGATCTGTTAGAGAAAATTTCCAAGTTCACATCTCATTCCAGAGGAGAATAACAAAGAAGCAGACCTAGACAGAAGCATAATTTGTAAAGTCTCAGAAATCACCCTAACAGAGATTTATATATTTTAGAAAGCAATAACTTCACGTGCATCAGTGAATTAGTTGATAGCTTTTGTTCTCAAAAGCTTCCTTTAAAGAATTTAGAAATGTAAACAGGAATTAAATTTCTTTTTTTCTCCCTGTTGCTCCCCTTTCACAAATCCTGTTTAAAACCCTTCCGGTCCCTCTTCCCAAGAAGTGTTCCCTTCTTGGCCTCCTCTCCCTCCTCCTCTTTTCTTTTTCATTTCACTGTATCCTCCTCCTCAATAAAACATCCACCTTTGTTAATTACATGCAGGAGACTTGGTGCATATTGCAATACAAAATATATTTTTGTAGATGGACTTATTAATATGTATGGTAGAGTACATGTATCGAGTAAGTAGACAGCTAGTTTTTGGTGATCATGGGAACATTTAGGAGATGATTTGGGGGGATACTGAGAGTTTCTGTTTTATTAATGTTGTTTTCATGGAAAAGGATGCTATCTCCTGTTCTGTTATTTAAAATAGCTCTGTATAGATAAGATTTGATGCTTTTTTTTTTTTTTTTTTGATTTGATGCTTTTACCACTGTTCTTCTAATTCATTCTTGTGATAAAGAGATCTTTGGTTTTGATATTATCTTTTTATTGCTCCAGAAATGGTAATTTGTCAGGTGGTTTTATACAAGAAGGATACTAAAACTTAAAAACCTTTCCATAGGAAGGAAATGTAGAACTTTGCCTAATGGAAGTTGTTAACCATAGATAATAAT